>NC_081552.1:81103999-81113999 GCF_963082655.1 Stomoxys calcitrans | reverse complement strand
ATGATATGACTCTAAGTGCCGCCGGCCTCTGTACCGAGAGCAGGGATTTCGCTCGGTATGCCGTCTGCAGTGTCTGGCCCCATATTTCGCTTCCATAGAGGAGGATGCTATTGCATGTCTCCATTAAGAGTCTGCGCCTGCTTGGGAGAGGCCCACCTATGTTTGCCATCAGTCGACTAAGTTGCGCCGTTATCTTTGAGGCTTTTGTTGTCGCGTGCCGTATTTGCTCTGCGTAGGTCAGCTTTGTATCTAGTCGGATTCCTAGATATTTGATCGATCTCTTGGTCTTCACCAGTATATCGTCTATACGCCATATCCACTTCCACTGGGATATTTTTTCTCGTTAGGAGAAGTAGTTCCGTTTTCTGCATCGCAAGTTGTAGGCCATGGGAATCTAGCCAGTCCCTTGCCCTTAGCATCACCTGCCGTAATTTGCGCTCAGCGCCTTCCGTGTCTCTTGCCGTGATGACTGCAGCAATGTCATCAGCATATCCTACTAGAAAGGTTCCGTCTGGCATTTCCATTCGCAGTATTCCATCATAACTGGCATTCCAGAGGTCCGGTCCGAGTATGGAGCCCTGCGCCGCTCCTGATGTGACCTCATATTCACTCGTTCCATCTGAGAATTATAGATAAGTACCCTGTCACTCAAGTAACTTCTCATTATTCTCATCAGGTACGCCGGGATATTAAAGTCCTCTCTGAGCGATTTGAGGACGTCAGACCATCTAAGGCTGTTGAAAGCGTTCTTCACATCCAGTGTGGCCAAGAGGACAATTGGCCTGGAGTAGTGGTTCCTTTGCCTAGCCACCTCTACTATCTCCACCACATCTCTGAGGGCTCCGATCGTGGACATTCCTGCCCGGAAGCCATGTTGTCTCATTGAGAGTCCACCTCCCTCGATGATGGCGTCCTGGAGCCGTGGCTTCAGTAGTCTCTCCAAAAGCTTGCCGGCCGTATCCAGCATACATAGTGGTCTGTATGTGGATGGGGATATTGGATCACCTTTGCCTTTGCTTATGGAGCACCAGCTTTTGTCGCTTCCATACTTCCGAAAACACCTGCCATTAGACACCGATTAACATTTCAAGAAGAAATTCGGGTCTATTCTCGGCTATCAGCCTGATTACCTCGGACGGTATTCCGTCGGGGCCGGGGGCTTTTCTGCTCTGGAGGCTGCGGGCTGCATTCTTTAGCTCCTCTTTCGTGAACGGTTATGTTTTCCGTTGGCTCTTCATTAACTTCGTCTTCTATACGGTCGTGTCGGGGAAAGAGTGTATGGACTATATTCTCCATTGTTCTCCCGTCCATCACCGCTGTTGGGCTCCGTGTGCCGAGCTTCTCCATCACAATTTTGTATCCGAGGCCCCAAGGATTTCGGTTAATATCTTCTCTTAGTTCCTCCCACTTTTCTTTCTTGCTCCTTTCTATTTCGGCAGCGAGTATCTTTTTTGCCTCCTTGTAAGAGCGTGTTCTGTCTCAGCCGTGCCCCTGCGACGAGCTCTCGTGTATCTGCGTCTTAGTTTGAGATGCCAGTTGCTTCGTTGCTCAGCTATGGCATCATTCCACCAGTGCACTGCGGTTTTATTTCCCCTCGGCCTTTTGAGTTTTGGCATGGATTTCTTACATCCGTACTCTATGATTTCAATCACCCGTTCCACTGTCGACGGAACGTCTAGTTCATCCAGCTCTGACCACACGGCCTTGCGGTCGATTTCCGCCAGGAGTTTTGAGGAGTCGAGCTTGCTCACGTTCCACTTTCGTGTACTGGTGCTCCTTTCCTCGTTAACTGTGTTCCCTCCAGTATTGAAGGAGAACATAATGTACTGGTGATCGCTTGCCGTGTAAGTTTCCAGTACGCTCCACTCTGTTATTTTTCCGATGATTTCCTCGGACGGGATCCAGATAGCAGCTGTTTTTGTGGGATCCTCCAGCCAGGACCCTTGATCTCTCCTTCCATATTGCTCGCTTATAATCACGATGTCAGCACGTTGTTCTGCGACTATCTGTGATAGGAGATCATGTGCGACTTTACACCTGTGCATGTTGGCCTGCAGTATTCTCAGCATGTCATGCACTCCTTCATCTTGTGCCCACTCTCGCCGCATCTAATGCATAGTCCCATTCCTTTCCTGTCGGGTCCCTTGCACTCCCACTGTAGGTGGCCGGCTCCAAAACATCTGAAGCAGCGCTTTCTTTCATCCCGATAGTTTAGCCGACAATTCGTCATTCCTATCAGGAGCCTGCTGGTCTTCAACAAAATATTGACGCAGCTAGTTGGCAGAGAAACGAAGGCCCTCCTCTGCTCCTTCGAATTAAGTGCTGTCAGCTGCACAGTCACTTCTCCAGCTGTCGTTCCGTTGCCTTGATCACTGCTTCAGTGATCTCGTCGGCGGTCGAGAGGGAGTCCAAGTCACGGATCTCAATTGTCGCCTTCGGTTTCATGTCCTGCACGACTGCAGCCTCGTTAAGGACGCCTTTGAGGGACTCGCAGAACACCACCTTGTTTCCTCCTCTGCCCATCACGAGAAGAACTGCACCCGTTCTCGTTTTCTGGACGGAGCGGATGGCGACCTCGGCTTCCTCCGGTTTCGCGTTTCGCCTGAGGTCCCTGAGCACGTCCGCGTAACTATGCCCCTCCTTCGGCTTGATTAACACGGCCTCTTGTCGCTGCCTGGGTTTCCGTGGTCTCCGAGCGCGCGGTTTTCGCCGCGGGTTCCTCCTTGACGTTCTTGCCTCTTTCTTCGGGCTTCTTCTTCTCAGCCTCTTTGTCGGGCTTCCACTTTCCGGCTGTTTTCGCCGGTGGTCTCACCTCTACAGCTTTATCCTTCTTCTTTTGCCAGGATTTTCTTCGACTGGACTCGGCGCGCTCCTCTTGTTTTGCGCCGTAGAAGGCGTCGACATGTTGGTTGATGTCGTGGGAGTCTCCGCTATTATTGGCCTGCTTTGCTGTTTCTGCTTCTCCGCGGCCTTCCAGTTTTTGCGGTAGCTCCCAATAATGTCCAAGATTTCCTCTATCTCAGACACACCATTTTGGACATCCCTGCTAATGTTCTTCTGCCTACCTATAGCTAGTCGCATCTGGCGAAGGACTTTCTTGCACTTTCCAAGCGCCTCCTCCTCCGAAAGTCGCATCTTCAAGATGAACTCTTGTCTAGGAGAACTGGTGCTGTTCTCGCATGTCTCCGCGTTGTTCTCCGCTGGGGTACAGTCTAACGCTATACTTCTTACCTCCTTCTCTTTCTCGCACTGGGCCCGGAGGCTAGTGGAGAATTTACCGGTGATCGATGTACTTTCGATCTTCTTCCAAAGATCGATTCCATCTCCTCTGCTGCTATGTTAATGGTGTTTCCATTTTAATCGGTCCCCACTTAGAGCCGTTGTCTGTGTCCGATAATGTAGTCGCCCTTTCGCAGAGCGATGACCCGAGGGTCCCTTTGCAAGCAGTGAGGTCCTCGCGAGGGTTGACGCAAGACCTTATGAGTACTTGCGTTCAGAGCCAGGTCGGGCATTAATCTGGATATCGTATCAACAGAACCTACATTACCAACTTAATGGTTACGAGGCACAGATCGTTCCCTAAGGCCTGCCAGGGGTTTAACGGACGGAGGCAGCGGTGGGCATTAGCCTGAAAGCCATTTCGAGAGGGATGTCACTCCCTCCTACTCAGGTAACAGAATACCACAGCCGTCAGCTCGTAGCATCAATCCAAATCGGTTATCAAAATCATGTTCCAGTGTACGCGCCAGGGTCAAAGTCCCCTTGATTGGGGAATCCACGGGGCATCACTCCCAGACTGCATCTATCTGTAGAGCACCCCTGTGGGTGGATACTTAGTCAACTGGCGGCATCCACTCGCCATGTCGCGAAGACGTCGTTGGCTATAAATGCCTTTTGTAGCATGTCCTCGGTCTTCACCGCTCGTGGTCGGGGGCTGCTTATTTTTCACAGCTAACCTTTAGGTCGTTCAGCCATCCGCCACCTGCTGACCCCGATAGTAGCCTGAGCTCGGCCCTACCCTAATAATAATAATAATAATAATAATAATAATAATAATAATAATAATAATAATAATAATAATAATAATAATAATAATAATAATAATAATAATAATAATAATAATAATAATAATAATAATAATAATAATAATAATAATAATAATAATAATAATAATAATAATAATATAATAATAATAATAATAATAATAATAATAATAATAATAATAATAATAATAATAATAATAATAATAATAATAATAATAATAATAATAATAATAATAATAATAATAATAATAATAATAATAATAAAATAATAATAATAATAATATAATAATAATAATAATAATAATAATAATAATAATAATAATAATAATAATAATAATAATAATAATAATAATAATAATAATAATAATAATAATAATAATAATAATAATAATAATAATAATAATAATAATAATAATAATAATAATAATAATAATAATAATAATAATAATAATAATAATAATAATAATAATAATAATAATAATAATAATAATAATAATAATAATAATAATAATAATAATAATAATAATAATAATAATAATAATAATAATAATAATAATAATAATAATAATATAATAATAATAATAATAATAATAATAATAATAATAATAATAATAATAATAATAATAATAATAATAATAATAATAATAATAATAATAATAATAATAAAATAATAATAATAATAATAATAATAATAATAATAATAATAATAATAATAATAATAATAATAATAATAATAATAATAATAATAATAATAATAATAATAATAATAATAATAATAATAATAATAATAATAATAATATAATAATAATAATAATAATAATAATAATAATAATAATAATAATAATAATAATAATATAATAATAATAATAATAATAATAATAATAATAATAATAATAATAATAATATTAATAATAATAATAATAATAATAATAATAATAATAATAATAATAATAATAATAATAATAATAATAATAATAATAATAATAATAATAATAATAATAATAATAATAATAATAATAATAATAAAATAATAATAATAATAATAATAATAATAATAATAATAATAATAATAATAATAATAATAATAATAATAATAATAATAATAATAATAATAATAATAATAATAATAATAATAATAATAATAATAATAATAATAATATAATAATAATAATAATAATAATAATAATAATAATAATAATAATAATAATAATAATAATAATAATAATAATAATAATAATAATAATATAATAATAATAATAATAATAATAATAATAATAATAATAATAATAATAATAATAATAATAATAATAATAATAATAATAATAATAATAATAATAATAATAATAATAATAATAATAATAATAATAATAATAATAATAATAATAATAATAATAATAATAATAATAATAATAATAATAATAATAATAATAATAATAATAATAATAATAATAATAATAATAATAATAATAATAATAATAATAATAATAATAATAATAATAATAATATAATATATAATAATAATAATAATAATAATAATAATAATAATAATAATAATAATATAATAATAATAATAATAATAATAATAATAATAATAATAATAATAATAATAATAATAATAATAATAATAATAATAATAATAATAATAATAATAATAATAATAATAATAATAATAATAATAATAATAATAATAATAATAATAATAATAATAATAATAATAATAATAATAATAATAATAATAATAATAATAATAATAATAATAATAATAATAATAATAATAATAATAATAATAATAATAATAATAATAATAATAATAATAATAATAATAATAATAATAATAATAATAATAATAATAATAATAATAATAATAATAATAATAATAATAATAATAATAATAATAATAATAATAATAATAATAATAATAATAATAATAATAATAATAATAATAATAATAATAATAATAATAATAATAATAATAATAATAATAATAATAATAATAATAATAATAATAATAATAATAATAATAATAATAATAATAATAATAATAATAATAATAATAATAATAATAATAATAATAATAATAATAATAATAATAATAATAATAATAATAATAATAATAATAATAATAATAATAATAATAATAATAATAATAATAATAATAATAATAATAATAATAATAATAATAAATAATAATAATAATAATAATAATAATAATAATAATAATAATAAATAATAATAAATAATAATAATAATAATAATAATAATAATAATAATAATAATAATAATAATAATAATAATAATAATAATAATAATAATAATAATAATAATAATAATAATAATAATAATATTAATAATAATAATAATAATAATATTAATAATAATAATAATAATAATAATAATAATAATAATAATAATATAATAATAATAATAATAATAATAATAATAATAATAATAATAATAATAATAATAATAATAATAATAATAATAATAATAATAATAATAATAATAATAATAATAATAATAATAATAATAATAATAATAATAATAATAATAATAATAATAATAATAATAATAATAATAATAATAATAATAATATAATAATAATAATAATAATAATAATAATAATAATAATAATAATAATAATAATAATAATAATAATAATAATAATAATAATAATAATAATATAATAATAATAATAATAATAATAATAATAATAATAATAATAATAATAATAATAATAATAATAATAATAATAATAATAATAATAATAATAATAATAATAATAATAATAATAATAATAATAATAATAATAATAATAATAATAATAATAATAATAATAATAATAATAATAATAATAATAATAATAATAATAATAATAATAATAATAATAATAATATAATAATAATAATAATAATAATAATAATAATAATAATAATAATAATAATAATAATAATAATAATAATAATAATAATAATAATAATAATAATAATAATAATAATAATAATAATAATATAATAATAATAATAATAATAATAATAATAATAATAATAATAATAATAATAATAATAATAATAATAATAATAATAATAATAATAATAATAATAATAATAATAATAATAATAATAATAATAATAATAATAATAATAATAATAATAATAATAATAATAATAATAATAATAATATTAATAATAATAATAATAATAATAATAATAATAATAATAATAATAATAATAATAATAATAATAATAATAATAATAATAATAATAATAATAATAATATAATAATAATAATAATAATAATAATAATAATAATAATAATAATAATAATAATAATAATAAATTAATAATAATAATAATAATAATAATAATAATAATAATAATAAATAATAATAATAATAATAATAATAATAATAATAATAATAATAATAATAATAATTAATAATAATAATAATAATAATAATAATAATAATAATAATAATAATAATAATAATAATAATAATAATAATAATAATAATAATAATAATAATAATAATAATAATAATAATAATAATAATAATAATAATAATAATAATAATAATAATAATAATAATAATAATAATAATAATAATAATAATAATAATAATAATAATAATAATAATAATAATAATAATAATATAATAATAATAATAATAATAATAATAATAATATAATAATAATAATAATAATAATATAATAATAATAATAATAATAATATAATAATAATAATAATAATAATAATAATAATAATAATAATAATAATAATAATAATAATAATAATAATAATAATAATAATAATAATAATAAATATTAATAATAATAATAATAATAATAATAATAATAATAATAATAATAATAATAATAATAATAATAATAATAATAATAATAATAATAATAATAATAATAATAATAATAATAATAATAATAATAATAATAATAATAATAATAATAATAATAATAATATATAATAATAATAATAATAATAATAATAATAATAATAATAATAATAATAATAATAATAATAATAATAATAATAATAATAATAATAATAATAATAATAATAATAATAATAATAATAATAATAATAATAATAATAATAATAATAATAATAATAATAATAATAATAATAATAATAATAATAATAATAATAATAATAATAATAATAATAATAATAATAATAATAATAATAATAATAATAATAATAATAATAATAATAATAATAATAATAATAATAATAATAATAATAATAATAATAATAATAATAATAATAATAATAATAATAATAATAATAATAATAATAATAATAATAATAATAATAATAATAATAATAATAATAATAATAATAATAATAATAATAATAATAATAATAATAATAATAATAATAATAATAATAATAATAATAATAATAATAATAATAATAATAATAATAATAATAATAATAATAATAATAATAATAATAATAATAATAATAATAATAATAATAATAATAATAATAATAATAATAATAATAATAATAATAATAATAATAATAATAATAATAATAATAATAATAATAATAATAATAATAATAATAATAATAATAATAATAATAATAATAATAATAATAATAATAATAATAATAATAATAATAATAATAATAATAATAATAATAATAATAATAATAATAATAATAATAATAATAATAATAATAATAATAATAATAATAATAATAATAATAATAATAATAATAATAATAATAATAATAATAATAATAATAATAATAATAATAATAATAATAATAATAATAATAATAATAATAATAATAATAATAATAATAATAATAATAATAATAATAATAATAATAATAATAATAATAATAATAATAATAATAATAATAATAATAATAATAATAATAATAATAATAATAATAATAATAATAATAATAATAATAATAATAATAATAATAATAATAATAATAATAATAATAATAATAATAATAATAATAATAATAATAATAATAATAATAATAATAATAATAATAATAATAATAATAATAATAATAATAATAATAATAATAATAATAATAATAATAATAATAATAATAATAATAATAATAATAATAATAATAATAATAATAATAATAATAATAATAATAATAATAATAATAATAATAATAATAATAATAATAATAATAATAATAATAATAATAATAATAATAATAATAATAATAATAATAATAATAATAATAATAATAATAATAATAATAATAATAATAATAATAATAATAATAATAATAATAATAATAATAATAATAATAATAATAATAATAATAATAATAATAATAATAATAATAATAATAATAATATAATAATAATAATAATAATAATAATAATAATAATAATAATAATAATAATAATAATAATAATAATAATAATAATAATAATAATAATAATAATAATAATAATAATAATAATAATAATAATAATAATAATAATAATAATAATAATAATAATAATAATAATAATAATAATAATAATAATAATAATAATAATAATAATAATAATAATAATAATAATAATAATAATAATAATAATAATAATAATAATAATAATAATAATAATAATAATAATAATAATAATAATAATAATAATAATAATAATAATAATAATAATAATAATAATAATAATAATAATAATAATAATAATAATAATAATAATAATAATAATAATAATAATAATAATAATAATAATAATAATAATAATAATAATAATAATAATAATAATAATAATAATAATAATAATAATAATAATAATAATAATAATAATAATAATAATAATAATAATAATAATAATAATAATAATAATAATAATAATAATAATAATAATAATAATAATAATAATAATAATAATAATAATAATAATAATAATAATAATAATAATAATAATAATAATAATAATAATAATAATA
>NC_081552.1:81081499-81101499 GCF_963082655.1 Stomoxys calcitrans | reverse complement strand
CTGCGGGCTCCGACACTGTCCGGTAGGATGATATGACTCTAAGTGCCGCCGTCCTCTGTACCGAGAGCAGGGATTTCGCTCGGTATGCCGTCTGCAGTGTCTGGCCCCATATTTCGCTTCCATAGAGGAGGATGCTATTGCATGTCTCCATTAAGAGTCTGCGCCTGCTTGGGAGAGGCCCACCTATGTTTGCCATCAGTCGACTAAGTTGCGCCGTTATCTTTGAGGCTTTTGTTGTCGCGTGCCGTATTTGCTCTGCGTAGGTCAGCTTTGTATCTAGTCGGATTCCTAGATATTTGATCGATCTCTTGGTCTTCACCAGTATATCGTCTATACGCATATCCACTTCCACTGGGATATTTTTTCTCGTTAGGAGAAGTAGTTCCGTTTTCTGCATCGCAAGTTGTAGGCCATGGGAATCTAGCCAGTCCCTTGCCCTTAGCATCACCTGCCGTAATTTGCGCTCAGCGCCTTCCGTGTCTCTTGCCGTGATGACTGCAGCAATGTCATCAGCATATCCTACTAGAAAGGTTCCGTCTGGCATTTCCATTCGCAGTATTCCATCATAACTGGCATTCCAGAGGTCCGGTCCGAGTATGGAGCCCTGCGCCGCTCCTGATGTGACCTCATATTCACTCGTTCCATCTTGAGAATTATAGATAAGTACCCTGTCACTCAAGTAACTTCTCATTATTCTCATCAGGTACGCCGGGATATTAAAGTCCTCTCTGAGCGATTTGAGGACGTCAGACCATCTAAGGCTGTTGAAAGCGTTCTTCACATCCAGTGTGGCCAAGAGGACAATTGGCCTGGAGTAGTGGTTCCTTTGCCTAGCCACCTCTACTATCTCCACCACATCTCTGAGGGCTCCGATCGTGGACATTCCTGCCCGGAAGCCATGTTGTCTCATTGAGAGTCCACCTCCCTCGATGATGGCGTCCTGGAGCCGTGGCTTCAGTAGTCTCTCCAAAAGCTTGCCGGCCGTATCCAGCATACATAGTGGTCTGTATGTGGATGGGGATATTGGATCACCTTTGCCTTTGCTTATGAGCACCAGCTTTTGTCGCTTCCATACTTCCGGAAAAACACCTGCCATTAGACACCGATTAAACATTTCAAGAAGAAATTCGGGTCTATTCTCGGCTATCAGCCTGATTACCTCGGACGGTATTCCGTCGGGGCCGGGGGCTTTTCTGCTCTGGAGGCTGCGGGCTGCATTCTTTAGCTCCTCTATCGTGAACGGGTTTATGTTTTCCGTTGGCTCTTCATTAACTTCGTCTTCTATACGGTCGTGTCGGGGAAAGAGTGTATGGACTATATTTTCCATTGTTCTCCCGTCCATCACCGCTGTTGGGCTCCGTGTGCCGAGCTTCTCCATCACAATTTTGTATCCGAGGCCCCAAGGATTTCGGTTAATATCTTCTCTTAGTTCCTCCCACTTTTCTTTCTTGCTCCTTTCTATTTCGGCAGCGAGTATCTTTTTTGCCTCCTTGTAAAGAGCGTGTTCTGTCTCAGCCGTGCCCCTGCGACGAGCTCTCGTGTATCTGCGTCTTAGTTTGATGCAGTTGCTTCGTTTCTCAGCTATGGCATCATTCCACCAGTGCACTGCGGTTTTATTTCCCCTCGGCCTTTTGAGTTTTGGCATGGATTTCTTACATCCGTACTCTATGATTTCCATCACCCGTTCCACTGTCGACGGAACGTCTAGTTCATCCAGCTCTGACCACACGGCTTGCCGGTCGATTTCCGCCAGGAGTTTTGAGGAGTCGAGCTTGCTCACGTTCCACTTTCGTGTACTGGTGCTCCTTTCCTCGTTAACTGTGTTCCCTCCAGTATTGAAGGAGAACATAATGTACTGGTGATCGCTTGCCGTGTAAGTTTCCAGTACGCTCCACTCTGTTATTTTTCCGATGATTTCCTCGGACGCAAGGGTGATGTCCGGTATAGTGCCTTCGCAGCCGGGTCGCCTAAAGGTTGGCACGTCTCCATTGTTTACAACGAGTAAACCGGTTCTTGCGGCCATGTCTAGAACTCGTCTCCCTCTTGGGTTGGTTGTTGGCATGCCCCATTCCACCGCTCGAGAGTTGAAATCGCCAGCTACTACGTGATGGCCGTCTAATCCACGCATTGTGTCCTCGATCTCATCGAGTTTTGCCTCGTAGGCGTCGATGCTGTCACTAGGAGTGAGGTAGCAGCTAAACAGCGTAAAGTGGTTTAACTGCACCCAGACGTAACCGTCTTCACTTCCGCTCTTTACTGGTGAGATGCCATTGCGGTATGGGATCCAGATAGCAGCTGTTTTTGTGGGATCCTCCAGCCAGGACCCTTGATCTCTCCTTCCATATTGCTCGCTTATAATCACGATGTCAGCACGTTGTTCTGCGACTATCTGTGATAGGAGATCATGTGCGACTTTACACCTGTGCATGTTGGCCTGCAGTATTCTCAGCATGCCTGCTGTTTGCCTCCTTTACATCTCTCTGACCCAGGAAGATGATCCGTCGGGCCTTTTCCCCTCTGCGAGCAAATACAGCATTTCCGAGGGTTATGGCACTCCTTCATCTTGTGCCCATTCTCGCCGCATCTAATGCATAGTCCCATTCCTTTCCTGTCGGGTCCCTTGCACTCCCACTGTAGGTGGCCGGCTCCAAAACATCTGAAGCAGCGCTTTCTTTCATCCCGATAGTTTAGCCGACAATTCGTCATTCCTATCAGGAGCCTGCTGGTCTTCAACAAAATATTGACGCAGCTAGTTGGCAGAGAAACGAAGGCCCTCCTCTGCTCCTTCGAATTAAGTGCTGTCAGCTGCACAGTCACTTCTCCAGCTGTCGTTCCCGTTGCCTTGATCACTGCTTCAGTGATCTCGTCGGCGGTCGAGAGGGAGTCCAAGTCACGGATCTCAATTGTCGCCTTCGGTTTCATGTCCTGCACGACTGCAGCCTCCTTAAGGACGCCTTTGAGGGACTCGCAGAACACCTCCTTGTTTCCTCCTCTGCCCATCACGAGAAGAACTGCACCCGTTCTCGTTTTCTGGACGGAGCGGATGGCGACCTCGGCTTCCTCCGGTTTCGCGTTTCGCGTTTCGCCTGAGGTCCCTGAGCACGTCCGCGTAACTATGCCCCTCCTTCGGCTTGATTAACACGGCCTCTGGTCGCTGCCTGGGTTTCCGTGGTCTCCGAGCGCGCGGTTTTCGCCGCGGGTTCCTCCTTGACGTTCTTGCCTCTTCTTCGGGCTTCTTCTTCTCAGCCTCCTTGTCGGGCTTCCTCTTTCCGGCTGTTTTCGCCGGTGGTTTCACCTCTACAGCTTTATCCTTCTTCTTTTTGCCAGGATTTTCTTCGACTGGACTCGGCGCGCTCCTCTTGTTTTGCGCCGTAGAAGGCGTCGACATGTTGGTTGATGTCGTGGGAGTCTCCGCTATTATTGGCCTGCTTTGCTGTTTCTGCTTCTCCGCGGCCTTCCAGTTTTTGCGGTAGCTCCCAATAATGTCCAAGATTTCCTCTATCTCAGACACACCATTTTGGACATCCCTGCTAATGTTCTTCTGCCTTCCTATAGCTAGTCGCATCTGGCGAAGGACTTTCTTGCACTTTTCAAGCGCCTCCTCCTCCGAAAGTCGCATCTTCAAGATGAACTCTTGTCTAGGAGAACTGGTGCTGTTCTCGCATGTCTCCGCGTTGTTCTCCGCTGGGGTACAGTCTAACGCTATACTTCTTACCTCCTTCTCTTTCTCGGCACTGGGCCCGGAGGCTAGTGGAGAATTTACCGGTGATCGATGTACTTTCGATCTTCTTCCAAAGATCGATTCCATCTCCTCTGCTGCTATGTTAATGGGTGTTTCCATTTTAATCGGGTCCCCACTTAGAGCCGTTGTCTGTGTCCGATAATGTAGTCGCCCTTTCGCAGAGCGATGACCCCGAGGGTCCCTTTGCAAGCAGTGAGGTCCTCGCGAGGGTTGACGCAAGACCTTATGAGTACTTGCGTTCAGAGGCAGGTCGGGCATTAATCTGGATATCGTATCAACAGAACCTACATTACCAACTTAATGGTTACGAGGCACAGATCGTTCCCTAAGGCCTGCCAGGGGTTTAACGGGACGGAGGCAGCGGTGGCATTAGCCTGAAAGCCATTTCGAGAGGGATGTCACTCCCTCCTACTCAGGTAACAGAATACCACAGCCGTCAGCTCGTAGCATCAATCCAAATCGGTTATCAAAATCATGTTCCAGTGTACGCGCCAGGGTCAAAGTCCCCTTGATTGGGGAATCCACGGGGGCATCACTCCCCAGACTGCATCTATCTGTAGAGCACCCCTGTGGGTGGATACTTAGTCAACTGGCGGCATCCACTCGCCATGTCGCGAAGACGTCGTTGGCTATAAATGCCTTTTTGTAGCATGTCCTCGGTCTTCACCGCTCGTGGTCGGGGGCTGCTTATTTTTCACAGCTAACCTTTAGGTCGTTCAGCCATCCGCCACCTGCTGACCCCGATAGTAGCCTGAGCTCGGCCCTACCATAATAATAATAATAATAATAATAATAATAATAATAATAATAATAATAATAATAATAATAATAATAATAATAATAATAATAATAATAATAATAATAATAATAATAATAATAATAATAATAATAATTTTTTTTTTTTTTTTTTTTTTTTTTTTTTTTTTTTTGCGGGTCAGGATGGGAAAATGCTTTACGCATGTGACGAGTACGTCTCTCGCCTTATGCCGGGCTCCGTAGTCAACGGTACCGGCTAAAAACCCACCCTGTGACACCCCTGGGAGTTAATTCCACCTCGGAACCGCTTTCGCATTACTTCGAGGTGGACCCCATATCTGGTGATTATCCATTTCGTCTTCATTGTGTCTGCGTCCAGACCTCCGCATTTATACTCTACGCCGCTGCGTCCAGGTCAGCTTTCTTCCTGCGCAGTACTTGTTCGGCATATCTCTTCACCGCCTCCCACTTTCTCTCGTCCTCCAGCATTTTTTGGACTATTGTCTCAGGCGTAACGTCGCCAATCGCTGCTTCCAACTCGCTGCGTCTTTCAACCCAGCGCTCGCAGTGGAAAAAAGTGTGCTCCACATCGTCTTCAACTTCAACCTCCTCATAAATACACTTGCTTGAGGAGCATTTGCCCATTTTATGCAGGTATTTCCGGAAGTAACCATGTCCTGTTAACATCTGTGTGACGTAATAGTTGACGTCGCCGTGCTTCCTTTCTTTCCATATCCGTACATCGGGTATTAATCGTCGCGTCCATCTGGCCCGATTTTCGCTAGTCCACCTTTGTTGCCATCTCTCGGTAGTCTCCTCTCGTATGGCCTGTGTATGATCCATTTGGGCCCCGTCCTGTATTCTTTGAGTGTTGGACCTCTCGGTGTAGAGCCTGGCGCGCTGCATGGCCTGCAGGTCTATCGGAACCATTCCGGCTATTACAAGGGCTGCGGGCTCCGACACTGTCCGGTAGGATGATATGACTCTAAGTGCCGCCGTCCTCTGTACCGAGAGCAGGGATTTCGCTCGGTATGCCGTCTGCAGTGTCTGGCCCCATATTTCGCTTCCATAGAGGAGGATGCTATTGCATGTCTCCATTAAGAGTCTGCGCCTGCTTGGGAGAGGCCCACCTATGTTTGCCATCAGTCGACTAAGTTGCGCCGTTATCTTTGAGGCTTTTGTTGTCGCGTGCCGTATTTGCTCTGCGTAGGTCAGCTTTGTATCTAGTCGGATTCCTAGATATTTGATCGATCTCTTGGTCTTCACCAGTATATCGTCTATACGCATATCCACTTCCACTGGGATATTTTTTCTCGTTAGGAGAAGTAGTTCCGTTTTCTGCATCGCAAGTTGTAGGCCATGGGAATCTAGCCAGTCCCTTGCCCTTAGCATCACCTGCCGTAATTTGCGCTCAGCGCCTTCCGTGTCTCTTGCCGTGATGACTGCAGCAATGTCATCAGCATATCCTACTAGAAAGGTTCCGTCTGGCATTTCCATTCGCAGTATTCCATCATAACTGGCATTCCAGAGGTCCGGTCCGAGTATGGAGCCCTGCGCCGCTCCTGATGTGACCTCATATTCACTCGTTCCATCTTGAGAATTATAGATAAGTACCCTGTCACTCAAGTAACTTCTCATTATTCTCATCAGGTACGCCGGGATATTAAAGTCCTCTCTGAGCGATTTGAGGACGTCAGACCATCTAAGGCTGTTGAAAGCGTTCTTCACATCCAGTGTGGCCAAGAGGACAATTGGCCTGGAGTAGTGGTTCCTTTGTCTAGCCACCTCTACTATCTCCACCACATCTCTGAGGGCTCCGATCGTGGACATTCCTGCCCGGAAGCCATGTTGTCTCATTGAGAGTCCACCTCCCTCGATGATGGCGTCCTGGAGCCGTGGCTTCAGTAGTCTCTCCAAAAGCTTGCCGGCTGTATCCAGCATACATAGTGGTCTATATGTGGATGGGGATATTGGATCACCTTTGCCTTTGCTTATGAACACCAGCTTTTGTCGCTTCCATACTTCCGGAAAAACACCTGCCATTAGACACCGATTAAACATTTCAAGAAGAAATTCGGGTCTATTCTCGGCTATCAGCCTGATTACCTCGGACGGTATTCCGTCGGGGCCGGGGGCTTTTCTGCTCTGGAGGCTGCGGGCTGCATTCTTTAGCTCCTCTATCGTGAACGGGTTTATGTTTTCCGTTGGCTCTTCATTAACTTCGTCTTCTATACGGTCGTGTCGGGGAAAGAGTGTATGGACTATATTCTCCATTGTTCTCCCGTCCATCACCGCTGTTGGGCTCCGTGTGCCGAGCTTCTCCATCACAATTTTGTATCCGAGGCCCCAAGGATTTCGGTTAATATCTTCTCTTAGTTCCTCCCACTTTTCTTTCTTGCTCCTTTCTATTTCGGCAGCGAGTATCTTTTTTGCCTCCTTGTAAAGAGCGTGTTCTGTCTCAGCCGTGCCCCTGCGACGAGCTCTCGTGTATCTGCGTCTTAGTTTGATGCAGTTGCTTCGTTTCTCAGCTATGGCATCATTCCACCAGTGCACTGCGGTTTTATTTCCCCTCGGCCTTTTGAGTTTTGGCATGGATTTCTTACATCCGTACTCCATGATTTTCATCACCCGTTCCACTGTCGACGGAACGTCTAGTTCAGCCAGCTCTGACCACACGGCTTGCCGGTCGATTTCCGCCAGGAGTTTTGAGGAGTCGAGCTTGCTCACGTTCCACTTTCGTGTACTGGTGCTCCTTTCCTCGTTAACTGTGTTCCCTCCAGTATTGAAGGAGAACATAATGTACTGGTGATCGCTTGCCGTGTAAGTTTCCAGTACGCTCCACTCTGTTATTTTTCCGATGATTTCCTCGGACGCAAGGGTGATGTCCGGTATAGTGCCTTCGCAGCCGGGTCGCCTAAAGGTTGGCACGTCTCCAGTGTTTACAACGAGTAAACCGGTTCTTGCGGCCATGTCTAGAACTCGTCTCCCTCTTGGGTTGGTTGTTGGCATGCCCCATTCCACCGCTCGAGAGTTGAAATCGCCAGCTACTACGTGATGGCCGTCTAATCCACGCATTGTGTCCTCGATCTCATCGAGTTTTGCCTCGTAGGCGTCGATGCTGTCACTAGGAGTGAGGTAGCAACTAAACAGCGTAAAGTGGTTTAACTGCACCCAGACGTAACCGTCTCCACTTCCGCTCTTTACTGGTGAGATGCCATTGCGGTATGGGATCCAGATAGCAGCTGTTTTTGTGGGATCCTCCAGCCAGGACCCTTGATCTCTCCTTCCATATTGCTCGCTTATAATCACGATGTCAGCACGTTGTTCTGCGACTATCTGTGATAGGAGATCATGTGCGACTTTACACCTGTGCATGTTGGCCTGCAGTATTCTCAGCATGCCTGCTGTTTGCCTCCTTTACATCTCTCTGACCCAGGAAGATGATCCGTCGGGCCTTTTCCCCTCTGCGAGCAAATACAGCATTTCCGAGGGTTATGGCACTCCTTCATCTTGTGCCCATTCTCGCCGCATCTAATGCATAGTCCCATTCCTTTCCTGTCGGGTCCCTTGCACTCCCACTGTAGGTGGCCGGCTCCAAAACATCTGAAGCAGCGCTTTCTTTCATCCCGATAGTTTAGCCGACAATTCGTCATTCCTATCAGGAGCCTGCTGGTCTTCAACAAAATATTGACGCAGCTAGTTGGCAGAGAAACGAAGGCCCTCCTCTGCTCCTTCGAATTAAGTGCTGTCAGCTGCACAGTCACTTCTCCAGCTGTCGTTCCCGTTGCCTTGATCACTGCTTCAGTGATCTCGTCGGCGGTCGAGAGGGAGTCCAAGTCACGGATCTCAATTGTCGCCTTCGGTTTCATGTCCTGCACGACTGCAGCCTCCTTAAGGACGCCTTTGAGGGACTCGCAGAACACCTCCTTGTTTCCTCCTCTGCCCATCACGAGAAGAACTGCACCCGTTCTCGTTTTCTGGACGGAGCGGATGGCGACCTCGGCTTCCTCCGGTTTCGCGTTTCGCCTGAGGTCCCTGAGCACGTCCGCGTAACTATGCCCCTCCTTCGGCTTGATTAACACGGCCTCTGGTCGCTGCCTGGGTTTCCGTGGTCTCCGAGCGCGCGGTTTTCGCCGCGGGTTCCTCCTTGACGTTCTTGCCTCTTCTTCGGGCTTCTTCTTCTCAGCCTCTTTGTCGGGCTTCCTCTTTCCGGCTGTTTTCGCCGGTGGTTTCACCTCTACAGCTTTATCCTTCTTCTTTTTGCCAGGATTTTCTTCGACTGGACTCGGCGCGCTCCTCTTGTTTTGCGCCGTAGAAGGCGTCGACATGTTGGTTGATGTCGTGGGAGTCTCCGCTATTATTGGCCTGCTTTGCTGTTTCTGCTTCTCCGCGGCCTTCCAGTTTTTGCGGTAGCTCCCAATAATGTCCAAGATTTCCTCTATCTCAGACACACCATTTTGGACATCCCTGCTAATGTTCTTCTGCCTTCCTATAGCTAGTCGCATCTGGCGAAGGACTTTCTTGCACTTTTCAAGCGCCTCCTCCTCCGAAAGTCGCATCTTCAAGATGAACTCTTGTCTAGGAGAACTGGTGCTGTTCTCGCATGTCTCCGCGTTGTTCTCCGCTGGGGTACAGTCTAACGCTATACTTCTTACCTCCTTCTCTTTCTCGACACTGGGCCCGGAGGCTAGTGGAGAATTTACCGGTGATCGATGTACTTTCGATCTTCTTCCAAAGATCGATTCCATCTCCTCTGCTGCTATGTTAATGGGTGTTTCCATTTTAATCGGGTCCCCACTTAGAGCCGTTGTCTGTGTCCGATAATGTAGTCGCCCTTTCGCAGAGCGATGACCCCGAGGGTCCCTTTGCAAGCAGTGAGGTCCTCGCGAGGGTTGACGCAAGACCTTATGAGTACTTGCGTTCAGAGCCAGGTCGGGCATTAATCTGGATATCGTATCAACAGAACCTACATTACCAACTTAATGGTTACGAGGCACAGATCGTTCCCTAAGGCCTGCCAGGGGTTTAACGGGACGGAGGCAGCGGTGGCATTAGCCTGAGAGCCATTTCGAGAGGGATGTCACTCCCTCCTACTCAGGTAACAGAATACCACAGCCGTCAGCTCGTAGCATCAATCCAAATCGGTTATCAAAATCATGTTCCAGTGTACGCGCCAGGGTCAAAGTCCCCTTGATTGGGGAATCCACGGGGGCATCACTCCCCAGACTGCATCTATCTGTAGAGCACCCCTGTGGGTGGATACTTAGTCAACTGGCGGCATCCATTCGCCATGTCGCGAAGACGTCGTTGGCTATAAATGCCTTTTTGTAGCATGTCCTCGGTCTTCACCGCTCGTGGTCGGGGGCTGCTTATTTTTCACAGCTAACCTTTAGGTCGTTCAGCCATCCGCCACCTGCTGACCCCGATAGTAGCCTGAGCTCGGCCCTACCATAATAATAATAATAATAATAATAATAATAATAATAATAATAATAATAATAATAATAATAATAATAATAATAATAATAATAATAATAATAATAATAATAATAATAATAATAATAATAATAATAATAATAATAATAATAATAATAATAATAACAAGTAAAAGCGTGCTAAGTTCGGCCGGGCCGAATCTTATATACCCTCCACCATGGATCGAATTTGTCGAGTTCTTTTCCCGGCATCTCTTCTTAGGCAAAAAAGGATATAAAAAAGAGTTGCTCTGCTATTAAAACGATATCAAGATATGGTCCGGTAAAATGTCAGCCAATTCGTATAAGAATTGCGCCCATTGGGGCTCACGAAATAAAATAGAGAGAACGATTTATATGGGATCTGTATCGGGCTATAGACCGATTCAGACCATAATAAACACGTTTGTTGATGGTCATGAGAGGATCCGTCGTACAAAATTTCAGGCATATCGGATAATAATTGCGACCTCTAGGGGTCAAGAAGTCAAGGTCCCAGATCGGTTTATATGGCAGCTATATCAGGTTGTAAACCGATTTGAACCTTATTTGACACAGTTGTTGAAAGTAAAAATAAAATACGTCATGCAAAATTTCAGCCAAATCGGATAGGAATTGCGCCCTCTAGAAGCTCAAGAAGTCAAATCCACAGATCTGTTTATATGACACCTAACAGGTTATGGACCGATTTCAACCATACTTGGCACAGTTGTTGAATATCATAAGGAAATACTTCGTGCAAAAATTCATTCTAATCGGATAAGAATTGTGCCCTCTAGAGGCTCAAGAAGTCAAGACCCAAGATCGGTTTATATGGCAGCTATATCAAAACATGGACCGATTTAAACCATACTTGGCAAGGTTGTTGGGTATCATAACAAAACACGTCGTGCAAAATTTCATTCTGATCGGATAAGAAGTCAAGACCCAAGATCGGTTTATATGCGCGCTCTAGAGGCTCAAGAAGTCAAGACCCAAGATCGGTTTATATGGCAGCTATATTAAAACATGGACCGATATGGCCCATTTACAATACCAACCGACCTACACTAATAAGAAGTATTTGTGCAAAATTTCAAGCGGCTAGCTTTACTCCTTCGGAAGTTAGCGTGCTTTCGACAGACAGACGGACGGTCGGACGGACGGACGGACAGACGGACGGACATGGCTAGATCGACATAAAATTTCACGACGATCAAGAATATATATACTTTATGGGGTCTCAGACGAATATTTCGAGTAGTTACAAACAGAATGACGAAATTAGTATACCCCCCATCTTATGGTGGAGGGTATAATAATAATAATAATAATAATAATAATAATAATAATAATAATAATAATAATAATAATAATAATAATAATAATAATAATAATAATAATAATAATAATAATAATAATAATAATAATAATAATAATAATAATAATAATAATAATAATAATAATAATAATAATAATAATAATAATAATAATAATAATAATAATAATAATAATAATAATAATAATAATAATAATAATAATAATAATAATAATAATAATAATAATAATAATAATAATAATAATAATAATAATAATAATAATAATAATAATAATAATAATAATAATAATAATAATAATAATAATAATAATAATAATAATAATAATAATAATAATAATAATAATAATAATAATAATAATAATAATAATAATAATAATAATAATAATAATAATAATAATAATAATAATAATAATAATAATAATAATAATAATAATAATAATAATAATAATAATAATAATAATAATAATAATAATAATAATAATAATAATAATAATAATAATAATAATAATAATAATAATAATAATAATAATAATAATAATAATAATAATAATAATAATAATAATAATAATAATAATAATAATAATAATAATAATAATAATAATAATAATAATAATAATAATAATAATAATAATAATAATAATAATAATAATAATAATAATAATAATAATAATAATAATAATAATAATAATAATAATAATAATAATAATAATAATAATAATAATAATAATAATAATAATAATAATAATAATAATAATAATAATAATAATAATAATAATAATAATAATAATAATAATAATAATAATAATAATAATAATAATAATAATAATAATAATAATAATAATAATAATAATAATAATAATAATAATAATAATAATAATAATAATAATAATAATAATAATAATAATAATAATAATAATAATAATAATAATAATAATAATAATAATAATAATAATAATAATAATAATAATAATAATAATAATAATAATAATAATAATAATAATAATAATAATAATAATAATAATAATAATAATAATAATAATAATAATAATAATAATAATAATAATAATAATAATAATAATAATAATAATAATAATAATAATAATAATAATAATAATAATAATAATAATAATAATAATAATAATAATAATAATAATAATAATAATAATAATAATAATAATAATAATAATAATAATAATAATAATAATAATAATAATAATAATAATAATAATAATAATAATAATAATAATAATAATAATAATAATAATAATAATAATAATAATAATAATAATAATAATAATAATAATAATAATAATAATAATAATAATAATAATAATAATAATAATAATAATAATAATAATAATAATAATAATAATAATAATAATAATAATAATAATAATAATAATAATAATAATAATAATAATAATAATAATAATAATAATAATAATAATAATAATAATAATAATAATAATAATAATAATAATAATAATAATAATAATAATAATAATAATAATAATAATAATAATAATAATAATAATAATAATAATAATAATAATAATAATAATAATAATAATAATAATAATAATAATAATAATAATAATAATAATAATAATAATAATAATAATAATAATAATAATAATAATAATAATAATAATAATAATAATAATAATAATAATAATAATAATAATAATAATAATAATAATAATAATAATAATAATAATAATAATAATAATAATAATAATAATAATAATAATAATAATAATAATAATAATAATAATAATAATAATAATAATAATAATAATAATAATAATAATAATAATAATAATAATAATAATAATAATAATAATAATAATAATAATAATAATAATAATAATAATAATAATAATAATAATAATAATAATAATAATAATAATAATAATAATAATAATAATAATAATAATAATAATAATAATAATAATAATAATAATAATAATAATAATAATAATAATAATAATAATAATAATAATAATAATAATAATAATAATAATAATAATAATAATAATAATAATAATAATAATAATAATAATAATAATAATAATAATAATAATAATAATAATAATAATAATAATAATAATAATAATAATAATAATAATAATAATAATAATAATAATAATAATAATAATAATAATAATAATAATAATAATAATAATAATAATAATAATAATAATAATAATAATAATAATAATAATAATAATAATAATAATAATAATAATAATAATAATAATAATAATAATAATAATAATAATAATAATAATAATAATAATAATAATAATAATAATAATAATAATAATAATAATAATAATAATAATAATAATAATAATAATAATAATAATAATAATAATAATAATAATAATAATAATAATAATAATAATAATAATAATAATAATAATAATAATAATAATAATAATAATAATAATAATAATAATAATAATAATAATAATAATAATAATAATAATAATAATAATAATAATAATAATAATAATAATAATAATAATAATAATAATAATAATAATAATAATAATAATAATAATAATAATAATAATAATAATAATAATAATAATAATAATAATAATAATAATAATAATAATAATAATAATAATAATAATAATAATAATAATAATAATAATAATAATAATAATAATAATAATAATAATAATAATAATAATAATAATAATAATAATAATAATAATAATAATAATAATAATAATAATAATAATAATAATAATAATAATAATAATAATAATAATAATAATAATAATAATAATAATAATAATAATAATAATAATAATAATAATAATAATAATAATAATAATAATAATAATAATAATAATAATAATAATAATAATAATAATAATAATAATAATAATAATAATAATAATAATAATAATAATAATAATAATAATAATAATAATAATAATAATAATAATAATAATAATAATAATAATAATAATAATAATAATAATAATAATAATAATAATAATAATAATAATAATAATAATAATAATAATAATAATAATAATAATAATAATAATAATAATAATAATAATAATAATAATAATAATAATAATAATAATAATAATAATAATAATAATAATAATAATAATAATAATAATAATAATAATAATAATAATAATAATAATAATAATAATAATAATAATAATAATAATAATAATAATAATAATAATAATAATAATAATAATAATAATAATAATAATAATAATAATAATAATAATAATAATAATAATAATAATAATAATAATAATAATAATAATAATAATAATAATAATAATAATAATAATAATAATAATAATAATAATAATAATAATAATAATAATAATAATAATAATAATAATAATAATAATAATAATAATAATAATAATAATAATAATAATAATAATAATAATAATAATAATAATAATAATAATAATAATAATAATAATAATAATAATAATAATAATAATAATAATAATAATAATAATAATAATAATAATAATAATAATAATAATAATAATAATAATAATAATAATAATAATAATAATAATAATAATAATAATAATAATAATAATAATAATAATAATAATAATAATAATAATAATAATAATAATAATAATAATAATAATAATAATAATAATAATAATAATAATAATAATAATAATAATAATAATAATAATAATAATAATAATAATAATAATAATAATAATAATAATAATAATAATAATAATAATAATAATAATAATAATAATAATAATAATAATAATAATAATAATAATAATAATAATAATAATAATAATAATAATAATAATAATAATAATAATAATAATAATAATAATAATAATAATAATAATAATAATAATAATAATAATAATAATAATAATAATAATAATAATAATAATAATAATAATAATAATAATAATAATAATAATAATAATAATAATAATAATAATAATAATAATAATAATAATAATAATAATAATAATAATAATAATAATAATAATAATAATAATAATAATAATAATAATAATAATAATAATAATAATAATAATAATAATAATAATAATAATAATAATAATAATAATAATAATAATAATAATAATAATAATAATAATAATAATAATAATAATAATAATAATAATAATAATAATAATAATAATAATAATAATAATAATAATAATAATAATAATAATAATAATAATAATAATAATAATAATAATAATAATAATAATAATAATAATAATAATAATAATAATAATAATAATAATAATAATAATAATAATAATAATAATAATAATAATAATAATAATAATAATAATAATAATAATAATAATAATAATAATAATAATAATAATAATAATAATAATAATAATAATAATAATAATAATAATAATAATAATAATAATAATAATAATAATAATAATAATAATAATAATAATAATAATAATAATAATAATAATAATAATAATAATAATAATAATAATAATAATAATAATAATAATAATAATAATAATAATAATAATAATAATAATAATAATAATAATAATAATAATAATAATAATAATAATAATAATAATAATAATAATAATAATAATAATAATAATAATAATAATAATAATAATAATAATAATAATAATAATAATAATAATAATAATAATAATAATAATAATAATAATAATAATAATAATAATAATAATAATAATAATAATAATAATAATAATAATAATAATAATAATAATAATAATAATAATAATAATAATAATAATAATAATAATAATAATAATAATAATAATAATAATAATAATAATAATAATAATAATAATAATAATAATAATAATAATAATAATAATAATAATAATAATAATAATAATAATAATAATAATAATAATAATAATAATAATAATAATAATAATAATAATAATAATAATAATAATAATAATAATAATAATAATAATAATAATAATAATAATAATAATAATAATAATAATAATAATAATAATAATAATAATAATAATAATAATAATAATAATAATAATAATAATAATAATAATAATAATAATAATAATAATAATAATAATAATAATAATAATAATAATAATAATAATAATAATAATAATAATAATAATAATAATAATAATAATAATAATAATAATAATAATAATAATAATAATAATAATAATAATAATAATAATAATAATAATAATAATAATAATAATAATAATAATAATAATAATAATAATAATAATAATAATAATAATAATAATAATAATAATAATAATAATAATAATAATAATAATAATAATAATAATAATAATAATAATAATAATAATAATAATAATAATAATAATAATAATAATAATAATAATAATAATAATAATAATAATAATAATAATAATAATAATAATAATAATAATAATAATAATAATAATAATAATAATAATAATAATAATAATAATAATAATAATAATAATAATAATAATAATAATAATAATAATAATAATAATAATAATAATAATAATAATAATAATAATAATAATAATAATAATAATAATAATAATAATAATAATAATAATAATAATAATAATAATAATAATAATAATAATAATAATAATAATAATAATAATAATAATAATAATAATAATAATAATAATAATAATAATAATAATAATAATAATAATAATAATAATAATAATAATAATAATAATAATAATAATAATAATAATAATAATAATAATAATAATAATAATAATAATAATAATAATAATAATAATAATAATAATAATAATAATAATAATAATAATAATAATAATAATAATAATAATAATAATAATAATAATAATAATAATAATAATAATAATAATAATAATAATAATAATAATAATAATAATAATAATAATAATAATAATAATAATAATAATAATAATAATAATAATAATAATAATAATAATAATAATAATAATAATAATAATAATAATAATAATAATAATAATAATAATAATAATAATAATAATAATAATAATAATAATAATAATAATAATAATAATAATAATAATAATAATAATAATAATAATAATAATAATAATAATAATAATAATAATAATAATAATAATAATAATAATAATAATAATAATAATAATAATAATAATAATAATAATAATAATAATAATAATAATAATAATAATAATAATAATAATAATAATAATAATAATAATAATAATAATAATAATAATAATAATAATAATAATAATAATAATAATAATAATAATAATAATAATAATAATAATAATAATAATAATAATAATAATAATAATAATAATAATAATAATAATAATAATAATAATAATAATAATAATAATAATAATAATAATAATAATAATAATAATAATAATAATAATAATAATAATAATAATAATAATAATAATAATAATAATAATAATAATAATAATAATAATAATAATAATAATAATAATAATAATAATAATAATAATAATAATAATAATAATAATAATAATAATAATAATAATAATAATAATAATAATAATAATAATAATAATAATAATAATAATAATAATAATAATAATAATAATAATAATAATAATAATAATAATAATAATAATAATAATAATAATAATAATAATAATAATAATAATAATAATAATAATAATAATAATAATAATAATAATAATAATAATAATAATAATAATAATAATAATAATAATAATAATAATAATAATAATAATAATAATAATAATAATAATAATAATAATAATAATAATAATAATAATAATAATAATAATAATAATAATAATAATAATAATAATAATAATAATAATAATAATAATAATAATAATAATAATAATAATAATAATAATAATAATAATAATAATAATAATAATAATAATAATAATAATAATAATAATAATAATAATAATAATAATAATAATAATAATAATAATAATAATAATAATAATAATAATAATAATAATAATAATAATAATAATAATAATAATAATAATAATAATAATAATAATAATAATAATAATAATAATAATAATAATAATAATAATAATAATAATAATAATAATAATAATAATAATAATAATAATAATAATAATAATAATAATAATAATAATAATAATAATAATAATAATAATAATAATAATAATAATAATAATAATAATAATAATAATAATAATAATAATAATAATAATAATAATAATAATAATAATAATAATAATAATAATAATAATAATAATAATAATAATAATAATAATAATAATAATAATAATAATAATAATAATAATAATAATAATAATAATAATAATAATAATAATAATAATAATAATAATAATAATAATAATAATAATAATAATAATAATAATAATAATAATAATAATAATAATAATAATAATAATAATAATAATAATAATAATAATAATAATAATAATAATAATAATAATAATAATAATAATAATAATAATAATAATAATAATAATAATAATAATAATAATAATAATAATAATAATAATAATAATAATAATAATAATAATAATAATAATAATAATAATAATAATAATAATAATAATAATAATAATAATAATAATAATAATAATAATAATAATAATAATAATAATAATAATAATAATAATAATAATAATAATAATAATAATAATAATAATAATAATAATAATAATAATAATAATAATAATAATAATAATAATAATAATAATAATAATAATAATAATAATAATAATAATAATAATAATAATAATAATAATAATAATAATAATAATAATAATAATAATAATAATAATAATAATAATAATAATAATAATAATAATAATAATAATAATAATAATAATAATAATAATAATAATAATAATAATAATAATAATAATAATAATAATAATAATAATAATAATAATAATAATAATAATAATAATAATAATAATAATAATAATAATAATAATAATAATAATAATAATAATAATAATAATAATAATAATAATAATAATAATAATAATAATAATAATAATAATAATAATAATAATAATAATAATAATAATAATAATAATAATAATAATAATAATAATAATAATAATAATAATAATAATAATAATAATAATAATAATAATAATAATAATAATAATAATAATAATAATAATAATAATAATAATAATAATAATAATAATAATAATAATAATAATAATAATAATAATAATAATAATAATAATAATAATAATAATAATAATAATAATAATAATAATAATAATAATAATAATAATAATAATAATAATAATAATAATAATAATAATAATAATAATAATAATAATAATAATAATAATAATAATAATAATAATAATAATAATAATAATAATAATAATAATAATAATAATAATAATAATAATAATAATAATAATAATAATAATAATAATAATAATAATAATAATAATAATAATAATAATAATAATAATAATAATAATAATAATAATAATAATAATAATAATAATAATAATAATAATAATAATAATAATAATAATAATAATAATAATAATAATAATAATAATAATAATAATAATAATAATAATAATAATAATAATAATAATAATAATAATAATAATAATAATAATAATAATAATAATAATAATAATAATAATAATAATAATAATAATAATAATAATAA
>NC_081552.1:81066499-81076499 GCF_963082655.1 Stomoxys calcitrans | reverse complement strand
TAGACACCGATTAAACATTTCAAGAAGAAATTCGGGTCTATTCTCGGCTATCAGCCTGATTACCTCGGACGGTATTCCGTCGGGGCCGGGGGCTTTTCTGCTCTGGAGGCTGCGGGCTGCATTCTTTAGCTCCTCTATCGTGAACGGGTTTATGTTTTCCGTTGGCTCTTCATTAACTTCGTCTTCTATACGGTCGTGTCGGGGAAAGAGTGTATGGACTATATTTTCCATTGTTCTCCCGTCCATCACCGCTGTTGGGCTCCGTGTGCCGAGCTTCTCCATCACAATTTTGTATCCGAGGCCCCAAGGATTTCGGTTAATATCTTCTCTTAGTTCCTCCCACTTTTCTTTCTTGCTCCTTTCTATTTCGGCAGCGAGTATCTTTTTTGCCTCCTTGTAAAGAGCGTGTTCTGTCTCAGCCGTGCCCCTGCGACGAGCTCTCGTGTATCTGCGTCTTAGTTTGATGCAGTTGCTTCGTTTCTCAGCTATGGCATCATTCCACCAGTGCACTGCGGTTTTATTTCCCCTCGGCCTTTTGAGTTTTGGCATGGATTTCTTACATCCGTACTCTATGATTTCCATCACCCGTTCCACTGTCGACGGAACGTCTAGTTCATCCAGCTCTGACCACACGGCTTGCCGGTCGATTTCCGCCAGGAGTTTTGAGGAGTCGAGCTTGCTCACGTTCCACTTTCGTGTACTGGTGCTCCTTTCCTCGTTAACTGTGTTCCCTCCAGTATTGAAGGAGAACATAATGTACTGGTGATCGCTTGCCGTGTAAGTTTCCAGTACGCTCCACTCTGTTATTTTTCCGATGATTTCCTCGGACGCAAGGGTGATGTCCGGTATAGTGCCTTCGCAGCCGGGTCGCCTAAAGGTTGGCACGTCTCCATTGTTTACAACGAGTAAACCGGTTCTTGCGGCCATGTCTAGAACTCGTCTCCCTCTTGGGTTGGTTGTTGGCATGCCCCATTCCACCGCTCGAGAGTTGAAATCGCCAGCTACTACGTGATGGCCGTCTAATCCACGCATTGTGTCCTCGATCTCATCGAGTTTTGCCTCGTAGGCGTCGATGCTGTCACTAGGAGTGAGGTAGCAGCTAAACAGCGTAAAGTGGTTTAACTGCACCCAGACGTAACCGTCTTCACTTCCGCTCTTTACTGGTGAGATGCCATTGCGGTATGGGATCCAGATAGCAGCTGTTTTTGTGGGATCCTCCAGCCAGGACCCTTGATCTCTCCTTCCATATTGCTCGCTTATAATCACGATGTCAGCACGTTGTTCTGCGACTATCTGTGATAGGAGATCATGTGCGACTTTACACCTGTGCATGTTGGCCTGCAGTATTCTCAGCATGCCTGCTGTTTGCCTCCTTTACATCTCTCTGACCCAGGAAGATGATCCGTCGGGCCTTTTCCCCTCTGCGAGCAAATACAGCATTTCCGAGGGTTATGGCACTCCTTCATCTTGTGCCCATTCTCGCCGCATCTAATGCATAGTCCCATTCCTTTCCTGTCGGGTCCCTTGCACTCCCACTGTAGGTGGCCGGCTCCAAAACATCTGAAGCAGCGCTTTCTTTCATCCCGATAGTTTAGCCGACAATTCGTCATTCCTATCAGGAGCCTGCTGGTCTTCAACAAAATATTGACGCAGCTAGTTGGCAGAGAAACGAAGGCCCTCCTCTGCTCCTTCGAATTAAGTGCTGTCAGCTGCACAGTCACTTCTCCAGCTGTCGTTCCCGTTGCCTTGATCACTGCTTCAGTGATCTCGTCGGCGGTCGAGAGGGAGTCCAAGTCACGGATCTCAATTGTCGCCTTCGGTTTCATGTCCTGCACGACTGCAGCCTCCTTAAGGACGCCTTTGAGGGACTCGCAGAACACCTCCTTGTTTCCTCCTCTGCCCATCACGAGAAGAACTGCACCCGTTCTCGTTTTCTGGACGGAGCGGATGGCGACCTCGGCTTCCTCCGGTTTCGCGTTTCGCGTTTCGCCTGAGGTCCCTGAGCACGTCCGCGTAACTATGCCCCTCCTTCGGCTTGATTAACACGGCCTCTGGTCGCTGCCTGGGTTTCCGTGGTCTCCGAGCGCGCGGTTTTCGCCGCGGGTTCCTCCTTGACGTTCTTGCCTCTTCTTCGGGCTTCTTCTTCTCAGCCTCCTTGTCGGGCTTCCTCTTTCCGGCTGTTTTCGCCGGTGGTTTCACCTCTACAGCTTTATCCTTCTTCTTTTTGCCAGGATTTTCTTCGACTGGACTCGGCGCGCTCCTCTTGTTTTGCGCCGTAGAAGGCGTCGACATGTTGGTTGATGTCGTGGGAGTCTCCGCTATTATTGGCCTGCTTTGCTGTTTCTGCTTCTCCGCGGCCTTCCAGTTTTTGCGGTAGCTCCCAATAATGTCCAAGATTTCCTCTATCTCAGACACACCATTTTGGACATCCCTGCTAATGTTCTTCTGCCTTCCTATAGCTAGTCGCATCTGGCGAAGGACTTTCTTGCACTTTTCAAGCGCCTCCTCCTCCGAAAGTCGCATCTTCAAGATGAACTCTTGTCTAGGAGAACTGGTGCTGTTCTCGCATGTCTCCGCGTTGTTCTCCGCTGGGGTACAGTCTAACGCTATACTTCTTACCTCCTTCTCTTTCTCGGCACTGGGCCCGGAGGCTAGTGGAGAATTTACCGGTGATCGATGTACTTTCGATCTTCTTCCAAAGATCGATTCCATCTCCTCTGCTGCTATGTTAATGGGTGTTTCCATTTTAATCGGGTCCCCACTTAGAGCCGTTGTCTGTGTCCGATAATGTAGTCGCCCTTTCGCAGAGCGATGACCCCGAGGGTCCCTTTGCAAGCAGTGAGGTCCTCGCGAGGGTTGACGCAAGACCTTATGAGTACTTGCGTTCAGAGCCAGGTCGGGCATTAATCTGGATATCGTATCAACAGAACCTACATTACCAACTTAATGGTTACGAGGCACAGATCGTTCCCTAAGGCCTGCCAGGGGTTTAACGGGACGGAGGCAGCGGTGGCATTAGCCTGAAAGCCATTTCGAGAGGGATGTCACTCCCTCCTACTCAGGTAACAGAATACCACAGCCGTCAGCTCGTAGCATCAATCCAAATCGGTTATCAAAATCATGTTCCAGTGTACGCGCCAGGGTCAAAGTCCCCTTGATTGGGGAATCCACGGGGGCATCACTCCCCAGACTGCATCTATCTGTAGAGCACCCCTGTGGGTGGATACTTAGTCAACTGGCGGCATCCACTCGCCATGTCGCGAAGACGTCGTTGGCTATAAATGCCTTTTTGTAGCATGTCCTCGGTCTTCACCGCTCGTGGTCGGGGGCTGCTTATTTTTCACAGCTAACCTTTAGGTCGTTCAGCCATCCGCCACCTGCTGACCCCGATAGTAGCCTGAGCTCGGCCCTACCATAATAATAATAATAATAATAATAATAATAATAATAATAATAATAATAATAATAATAATAATAATAATAATAATAATAATAATAATAATAATAATAATTTTTTTTTTTTTTTTTTTTTTTTTTTTTTTTTTTTGCGGGTCAGGATGGGAAAATGCTTTACGCATGTGACGAGTACGTCTCTCGCCTTATGCCGGGCTCCGTAGTCAACGGTACCGGCTAAAAACCCACCCTGTGACACCCCTGGGAGTTAATTCCACCCGGAACCGCTTTCGCATTACTTCGAGGTGGACCCCATATCTGGTGATTATCCATTTCGTCTTCATTGTGTCTGCGTCCAGACCTCCGCATTTATACTCTACGCCGCTGCGTCCAGGTCAGCTTTCTTCCTGCGCAGTACTTGTTCGGCATATCTCTTCACCGCCTCCCACTTTCTCTCGTCCTCCAGCATTTTTTGGACTATTGTCTCAGGCGTAACGTCGCCAATCGCTGCTTCCAACTCGCTGCGTCTTTCAACCCAGCGCTCGCAGTGGAAAAAAGTGTGCTCCACATCGTCTTCAACTTCAACCTCCTCATAAATACACTTGCTTGAGGAGCATTTGCCCATTTTATGCAGGTATTTCCGGAAGTAACCATGTCCTGTTAACATCTGTGTGACGTAATAGTTGACGTCGCCGTGCTTCCTTTCTTTCCATATCCGTACATCGGGTATTAATCGTCGCGTCCATCTGGCCCGATTTTCGCTAGTCCACCTTTGTTGCCATCTCTCGGTAGTCTCCTCTCGTATGGCCTGTGTATGATCCATTTGGGCCCCGTCCTGTATTCTTTGAGTGTTGGACCTCTCGGTGTAGAGCCTGGCGCGCTGCATGGCCTGCAGGTCTATCGGAACCATTCCGGCTATTACAAGGGCTGCGGGCTCCGACACTGTCCGGTAGGATGATATGACTCTAAGTGCCGCCGTCCTCTGTACCGAGAGCAGGGATTTCGCTCGGTATGCCGTCTGCAGTGTCTGGCCCCATATTTCGCTTCCATAGAGGAGGATGCTATTGCATGTCTCCATTAAGAGTCTGCGCCTGCTTGGGAGAGGCCCACCTATGTTTGCCATCAGTCGACTAAGTTGCGCCGTTATCTTTGAGGCTTTTGTTGTCGCGTGCCGTATTTGCTCTGCGTAGGTCAGCTTTGTATCTAGTCGGATTCCTAGATATTTGATCGATCTCTTGGTCTTCACCAGTATATCGTCTATACGCATATCCACTTCCACTGGGATATTTTTCTCGTTAGGAGAAGTAGTTCCGTTTTCTGCATCGCAAGTTGTAGGCCATGGGAATCTAGCCAGTCCCTTGCCCTTAGCATCACCTGCCGTAATTTGCGCTCAGCGCCTTCCGTGTCTCTTGCCGTGATGACTGCAGCAATGTCATCAGCATATCCTACTAGAAAGGTTCCGTCTGGCATTTCCATTCGCAGTATTCCATCATAACTGGCATTCCAGAGGTCCGGTCCGAGTATGGAGCCCTGCGCCGCTCCTGATGTGACCTCATATTCACTCGTTCCATCTTGAGAATTATAGATAAGTACCCTGTCACTCAAGTAACTTCTCATTATTCTCATCAGGTACGCCGGGATATTAAAGTCCTCTCTGAGCGATTTGAGGACGTCAGACCATCTAAGGCTGTTGAAAGCGTTCTTCACATCCAGTGTGGCCAAGAGGACAATTGGCCTGGAGTAGTGGTTCCTTTGTCTAGCCACCTCTACTATCTCCACCACATCTCTGAGGGCTCCGATCGTGGACATTCCTGCCCGGAAGCCATGTTGTCTCATTGAGAGTCCACCTCCCTCGATGATGGCGTCCTGGAGCCGTGGCTTCAGTAGTCTCTCCAAAAGCTTGCCGGCTGTATCCAGCATACATAGTGGTCTATATGTGGATGGGGATATTGGATCACCTTTGCCTTTGCTTATGAACACCAGCTTTTGTCGCTTCCATACTTCCGGAAAAACACCTGCCATTAGACACCGATTAAACATTTCAAGAAGAAATTCGGGTCTATTCTCGGCTATCAGCCTGATTACCTCGGACGGTATTCCGTCGGGGCCGGGGGCTTTTCTGCTCTGGAGGCTGCGGGCTGCATTCTTTAGCTCCTCTATCGTGAACGGGTTTATGTTTTCCGTTGGCTCTTCATTAACTTCGTCTTCTATACGGTCGTGTCGGGGAAAGAGTGTATGGACTATATTCTCCATTGTTCTCCCGTCCATCACCGCTGTTGGGCTCCGTGTGCCGAGCTTCTCCATCACAATTTTGTATCCGAGGCCCCAAGGATTTCGGTTAATATCTTCTCTTAGTTCCTCCCACTTTTCTTTCTTGCTCCTTTCTATTTCGGCAGCGAGTATCTTTTTTGCCTCCTTGTAAAGAGCGTGTTCTGTCTCAGCCGTGCCCCTGCGACGAGCTCTCGTGTATCTGCGTCTTAGTTTGATGCAGTTGCTTCGTTTCTCAGCTATGGCATCATTCCACCAGTGCACTGCGGTTTTATTTCCCCTCGGCCTTTTGAGTTTTGGCATGGATTTCTTACATCCGTACTCCATGATTTTCATCACCCGTTCCACTGTCGACGGAACGTCTAGTTCAGCCAGCTCTGACCACACGGCTTGCCGGTCGATTTCCGCCAGGAGTTTTGAGGAGTCGAGCTTGCTCACGTTCCACTTTCGTGTACTGGTGCTCCTTTCCTCGTTAACTGTGTTCCCTCCAGTATTGAAGGAGAACATAATGTACTGGTGATCGCTTGCCGTGTAAGTTTCCAGTACGCTCCACTCTGTTATTTTTCCGATGATTTCCTCGGACGCAAGGGTGATGTCCGGTATAGTGCCTTCGCAGCCGGGTCGCCTAAAGGTTGGCACGTCTCCAGTGTTTACAACGAGTAAACCGGTTCTTGCGGCCATGTCTAGAACTCGTCTCCCTCTTGGGTTGGTTGTTGGCATGCCCCATTCCACCGCTCGAGAGTTGAAATCGCCAGCTACTACGTGATGGCCGTCTAATCCACGCATTGTGTCCTCGATCTCATCGAGTTTTGCCTCGTAGGCGTCGATGCTGTCACTAGGAGTGAGGTAGCAACTAAACAGCGTAAAGTGGTTTAACTGCACCCAGACGTAACCGTCTCCACTTCCGCTCTTTACTGGTGAGATGCCATTGCGGTATGGGATCCAGATAGCAGCTGTTTTTGTGGGATCCTCCAGCCAGGACCCTTGATCTCTCCTTCCATATTGCTCGCTTATAATCACGATGTCAGCACGTTGTTCTGCGACTATCTGTGATAGGAGATCATGTGCGACTTTACACCTGTGCATGTTGGCCTGCAGTATTCTCAGCATGCCTGCTGTTTGCCTCCTTTACATCTCTCTGACCCAGGAAGATGATCCGTCGGGCCTTTTCCCCTCTGCGAGCAAATACAGCATTTCCGAGGGTTATGGCACTCCTTCATCTTGTGCCCATTCTCGCCGCATCTAATGCATAGTCCCATTCCTTTCCTGTCGGGTCCCTTGCACTCCCACTGTAGGTGGCCGGCTCCAAAACATCTGAAGCAGCGCTTTCTTTCATCCCGATAGTTTAGCCGACAATTCGTCATTCCTATCAGGAGCCTGCTGGTCTTCAACAAAATATTGACGCAGCTAGTTGGCAGAGAAACGAAGGCCCTCCTCTGCTCCTTCGAATTAAGTGCTGTCAGCTGCACAGTCACTTCTCCAGCTGTCGTTCCCGTTGCCTTGATCACTGCTTCAGTGATCTCGTCGGCGGTCGAGAGGGAGTCCAAGTCACGGATCTCAATTGTCGCCTTCGGTTTCATGTCCTGCACGACTGCAGCCTCCTTAAGGACGCCTTTGAGGGACTCGCAGAACACCTCCTTGTTTCCTCCTCTGCCCATCACGAGAAGAACTGCACCCGTTCTCGTTTTCTGGACGGAGCGGATGGCGACCTCGGCTTCCTCCGGTTTCGCGTTTCGCCTGAGGTCCCTGAGCACGTCCGCGTAACTATGCCCCTCCTTCGGCTTGATTAACACGGCCTCTGGTCGCTGCCTGGGTTTCCGTGGTCTCCGAGCGCGCGGTTTTCGCCGCGGGTTCCTCCTTGACGTTCTTGCCTCTTCTTCGGGCTTCTTCTTCTCAGCCTCTTTGTCGGGCTTCCTCTTTCCGGCTGTTTTCGCCGGTGGTTTCACCTCTACAGCTTTATCCTTCTTCTTTTTGCCAGGATTTTCTTCGACTGGACTCGGCGCGCTCCTCTTGTTTTGCGCCGTAGAAGGCGTCGACATGTTGGTTGATGTCGTGGGAGTCTCCGCTATTATTGGCCTGCTTTGCTGTTTCTGCTTCTCCGCGGCCTTCCAGTTTTTGCGGTAGCTCCCAATAATGTCCAAGATTTCCTCTATCTCAGACACACCATTTTGGACATCCCTGCTAATGTTCTTCTGCCTTCCTATAGCTAGTCGCATCTGGCGAAGGACTTTCTTGCACTTTTCAAGCGCCTCCTCCTCCGAAAGTCGCATCTTCAAGATGAACTCTTGTCTAGGAGAACTGGTGCTGTTCTCGCATGTCTCCGCGTTGTTCTCCGCTGGGGTACAGTCTAACGCTATACTTCTTACCTCCTTCTCTTTCTCGACACTGGGCCCGGAGGCTAGTGGAGAATTTACCGGTGATCGATGTACTTTCGATCTTCTTCCAAAGATCGATTCCATCTCCTCTGCTGCTATGTTAATGGGTGTTTCCATTTTAATCGGGTCCCCACTTAGAGCCGTTGTCTGTGTCCGATAATGTAGTCGCCCTTTCGCAGAGCGATGACCCCGAGGGTCCCTTTGCAAGCAGTGAGGTCCTCGCGAGGGTTGACGCAAGACCTTATGAGTACTTGCGTTCAGAGCCAGGTCGGGCATTAATCTGGATATCGTATCAACAGAACCTACATTACCAACTTAATGGTTACGAGGCACAGATCGTTCCCTAAGGCCTGCCAGGGGTTTAACGGGACGGAGGCAGCGGTGGCATTAGCCTGAGAGCCATTTCGAGAGGGATGTCACTCCCTCCTACTCAGGTAACAGAATACCACAGCCGTCAGCTCGTAGCATCAATCCAAATCGGTTATCAAAATCATGTTCCAGTGTACGCGCCAGGGTCAAAGTCCCCTTGATTGGGGAATCCACGGGGGCATCACTCCCCAGACTGCATCTATCTGTAGAGCACCCCTGTGGGTGGATACTTAGTCAACTGGCGGCATCCATTCGCCATGTCGCGAAGACGTCGTTGGCTATAAATGCCTTTTTGTAGCATGTCCTCGGTCTTCACCGCTCGTGGTCGGGGGCTGCTTATTTTTCACAGCTAACCTTTAGGTCGTTCAGCCATCCGCCACCTGCTGACCCCGATAGTAGCCTGAGCTCGGCCCTACCATAATAATAATAATAATAATAATAATAATAATAATAATAATAATAATAATAATAATAATAATAATAATAATAATAATAATAATAATAATAACAAGTAAAAGCGTGCTAAGTTCGGCCGGGCCGAATCTTATATACCCTCCACCATGGATCGAATTTGTCGAGTTCTTTTCCCGGCATCTCTTCTTAGGCAAAAAAGGATATAAAAAAGAGTTGCTCTGCTATTAAAACGATATCAAGATATGGTCCGGTAAAATGTCAGCCAATTCGTATAAGAATTGCGCCCATTGGGGCTCACGAAATAAAATAGAGAGAACGATTTATATGGGATCTGTATCGGGCTATAGACCGATTCAGACCATAATAAACACGTTTGTTGATGGTCATGAGAGGATCCGTCGTACAAAATTTCAGGCATATCGGATAATAATTGCGACCTCTAGGGGTCAAGAAGTCAAGGTCCCAGATCGGTTTATATGGCAGCTATATCAGGTTGTAAACCGATTTGAACCTTATTTGACACAGTTGTTGAAAGTAAAAATAAAATACGTCATGCAAAATTTCAGCCAAATCGGATAGGAATTGCGCCCTCTAGAAGCTCAAGAAGTCAAATCCACAGATCTGTTTATATGACACCTAACAGGTTATGGACCGATTTCAACCATACTTGGCACAGTTGTTGAATATCATAAGGAAATACTTCGTGCAAAAATTCATTCTAATCGGATAAGAATTGTGCCCTCTAGAGGCTCAAGAAGTCAAGACCCAAGATCGGTTTATATGGCAGCTATATCAAAACATGGACCGATTTAAACCATACTTGGCAAGGTTGTTGGGTATCATAACAAAACACGTCGTGCAAAATTTCATTCTGATTTAAACCATACTTGGCAAGGTTGTTGGGTATCATAACAAAACACGTCGTGCAAAATTTCATTCTGATCGGATAAGAAGTCAAGACCCAAGATCGGTTTATATGCGCGCTCTAGAGGCTCAAGAAGTCAAGACCCAAGATCGGTTTATATGGCAGCTATATTAAAACATGGACCGATATGGCCCATTTACAATACCAACCGACCTACACTAATAAGAAGTATTTGTGCAAAATTTCAAGCGGCTAGCTTTACTCCTTCGGAAGTTAGCGTGCTTTCGACAGACAGACGGACGGTCGGACGGACGGA
>NC_081552.1:80951499-81061499 GCF_963082655.1 Stomoxys calcitrans | reverse complement strand
TAATAATAATAATAATAATAATAATTTTTTTTTTTTTTTTTTGCGGGTCAGGATGGGAAAATGCTTTACGCATGTGACGAGTACGTCTCTCGCCTTATGCCGGGCTCCGTAGTCAACGGTACCGGCTAAAAACCCACCCTGTGGCACCCCTGGGAGTTAATTCCACCTCGGAACCGCTTTCGCATTACTTCGAGGTGGACCCCATATCTGGTGATTATCCATTTCGTCTTCATTGTGTCTGCGTCCAGACCTCCGCATATAAATGCGGAGGTCTGGAGGTTATTATTATTATTATTATTATAATAATAATAATAATAATAATAATAATAATAATAATAATAATAATAATAATAATAATAATAATAATAATAATAATAATAATAATAATAATAATAATAATAATAATAATAATAATAATAATAATAATAATAATAATAATAATAATAATAATAATAATAATAATAATAATAATAATAATAATAATAATAATAATAATAATAATAATAATTTTTTTTTTTTTTTTTTTTTTTTGCGGGTCAGGATGGGAAAATGCTTTACGCATGTGACGAGTACGTCTCTCGCCTTATGCCGGGCTCCGTAGTCAACGGTACCGGCTAAAAACCCACCCTGTGACACCCCTGGGAGTTAATTCCACCTCGGAACCGCTTTCGCATTACTTCGAGGTGGACCCCATATCTGGTGATTATCCATTTCGTCTTCATTGTGTCTGCGTCCAGACCTCCGCATTTATACTCTACGCCGCTGCGTCCAGGTCAGCTTTCTTCCTGCGCAGTACTTGTTCGGCATATCTCTTCACCGCCTCCCACTTTCTCTCGTCCTCCAGCATTTTTTGGACTATTGTCTCAGGCGTAACGTCGCCAATCGCTGCTTCCAACTCGCTGCGTCTTTCAACCCAGCGCTCGCAGTGGAAAAAAGTGTGCTCCACATCGTCTTCAACTTCAACCTCCTCATAAATACACTTGCTTGAGGAGCATTTGCCCATTTTATGCAGGTATTTCCGGAAGTAACCATGTCCTGTTAACATCTGTGTGACGTAATAGTTGACGTCGCCGTGCTTCCTTTCTTTCCATATCCGTACATCGGGTATTAATCGTCGCGTCCATCTGGCCCGATTTTCGCTAGTCCACCTTTGTTGCCATCTCTCGGTAGTCTCCTCTCGTATGGCCTGTGTATGATCCATTTGGGCCCCGTCCTGTATTCTTTGAGTGTTGGACCTCTCGGTGTAGAGCCTGGCGCGCTGCATGGCCTGCAGGTCTATCGGAACCATTCCGGCTATTGCAAGGGCTGCGGGCTCCGACACTGTCCGGTAGGATGATATGACTCTAAGTGCCGCCGTCCTCTGTACCGAGAGCAGGGATTTCGCTCGGTATGCCGTCTGCAGTGTCTGGCCCCATATTTCGCTTCCATAGAGGAGGATGCTATTGCATGTCTCCATTAAGAGTCTGCGCCTGCTTGGGAGAGGCCCACCTATGTTTGCCATCAGTCGACTAAGTTGCGCCGTTATCTTTGAGGCTTTTGTTGTCGCGTGCCGTATTTGCTCTGCGTAGGTCAGCTTTGTATCTAGTCGGATTCCTAGATATTTGATCGATCTCTTGGTCTTCACCAGTATATCGTCTATACGCATATCCACTTCCACTGGGATATTTTTTCTCGTTAGGAGAAGTAGTTCCGTTTTCTGCATCGCAAGTTGTAGGCCATGGGAATCTAGCCAGTCCCTTGCCCTTAGCATCACCTGCCGTAATTTGCGCTCAGCGCCTTCCGTGTCTCTTGCCGTGATGACTGCAGCAATGTCATCAGCATATCCTACTAGAAAGGTTCCGTCTGGCATTTCCATTCGCAGTATTCCATCATAACTGGCATTCCAGAGGTCCGGTCCGAGTATGGAGCCCTGCGCCGCTCCTGATGTGACCTCATATTCACTCGTTCCATCTTGAGAATTATAGATAAGTACCCTGTCACTCAAGTAACTTCTCATTATTCTCATCAGGTACGCCGGGATATTAAAGTCCTCTCTGAGCGATTTGAGGACGTCAGACCATCTAAGGCTGTTGAAAGCGTTCTTCACATCCAGTGTGGCCAAGAGGACAATTGGCCTGGAGTAGTGGTTCCTTTGCCTAGCCACCTCTACTATCTCCACCACATCTCTGAGGGCTCCGATCGTGGACATTCCTGCCCGGAAGCCATGTTGTCTCATTGAGAGTCCACCTCCCTCGATGATGGCGTCCTGGAGCCGTGGCTTCAGTAGTCTCTCCAAAAGCTTGCCGGCCGTATCCAGCATACATAGTGGTCTGTATGTGGATGGGGATATTGGATCACCTTTGCCTTTGCTTATGAGCACCAGCTTTTGTCGCTTCCATACTTCCGGAAAAACACCTGCCATTAGACACCGATTAAACATTTCAAGAAGAAATTCGGGTCTATTCTCGGCTATCAGCCTGATTACCTCGGACGGTATTCCGTCGGGGCCGGGGGCTTTTCTGCTCTGGAGGCTGCGGGCTGCATTCTTTAGCTCCTCTTTCGTGAACGGGTTTATGTTTTCCGTTGGCTCTTCATTAACTTCGTCTTCTATACGGTCGTGTCGGGGAAAGAGTGTATGGACTATATTCTCCATTGTTCTCCCGTCCATCACCGCTGTTGGGCTCCGTGTGCCGAGCTTCTCCATCACAATTTTGTATCCGAGGCCCCAAGGATTTCGGTTAATATCTTCTCTTAGTTCCTCCCACTTTTCTTTCTTGCTCCTTTCTATTTCGGCAGCGAGTATCTTTTTTGCCTCCTTGTAAAGAGCGTGTTCTGTCTCAGCCGTGCCCCTGCGACGAGCTCTCGTGTATCTGCGTCTTAGTTTGATGCAGTTGCTTCGTTGCTCAGCTATGGCATCATTCCACCAGTGCACTGCGGTTTTATTTCCCCTCGGCCTTTTGAGTTTTGGCATGGATTTCTTACATCCGTACTCTATGATTTCCATCACCCGTTCCACTGTCGACGGAACGTCTAGTTCATCCAGCTCTGACCACACGGCTTGCCGGTCGATTTCCGCCAGGAGTTTTGAGGAGTCGAGCTTGCTCACGTTCCACTTTCGTGTACTGGTGCTCCTTTCCTCGTTAACTGTGTTCCCTCCAGTATTGAAGGAGAACATAATGTACTGGTGATCGCTTGCCGTGTAAGTTTCCAGTACGCTCCACTCTGTTATTTTTCCGATGATTTCCTCGGACGCAAGGGTGATGTCCGGTATAGTGCCTTCGCAGCCGGGTCGCCTAAAGGTTGGCACGTCTCCAGTGTTTACAACGAGTAAACCGGTTCTTGCGGCCATGTCTAGAACTCGTCTCCCTCTTGGGTTGGTTGTTGGCATGCCCCATTCCACCGCTCGAGAGTTGAAATCGCCAGCTACTACGTGATGGCCGTCTAATCCACGCATTGTGTCCTCGATCTCATCGAGTTTTGCCTCGTAGGCGTCGATGCTGTCACTAGGAGTGAGGTAGCAGCTAAACAGCGTAAAGTGGTTTAACTGCACCCAGACGTAACCGTCTCCACTTCCGCTCTTTACTGGTGAGATGCCATTGCGGTATGGGATCCAGATAGCAGCTGTTTTTGTGGGATCCTCCAGCCAGGACCCTTGATCTCTCCTTCCATATTGCTCGCTTATAATCACGATGTCAGCACGTTGTTCTGCGACTATCTGTGATAGGAGATCATGTGCGGCTTTACACCTGTGCATGTTGGCCTGCAGTATTCTCAGCGTGCCTGCTGTTTGCCTCCTTTACATCTCTCTGACCCAGGAAGATGATCCGTCGGGCCTTTTCCCCTCTGCGAGCAAATACAGCATTTCCGAGGGTTATGGCACTCCTTCATCTTGTGCCCACTCTCGCCGCATCTAATGCATAGTCCCATTCCTTTCCTGTCGGGTCCCTTGCACTCCCACTGTAGGTGGCCGGCTCCAAAACATCTGAAGCAGCGCTTTCTTTCATCCCGATAGTTTAGCCGACAATTCGTCATTCCTATCAGGAGCCTGCTGGTCTTCAACAAAATATTGACGCAGCTAGTTGGCAGAGAAACGAAGGCCCTCCTCTGCTCCTTCGAATTAAGTGCTGTCAGCTGCACAGTCACTTCTCCAGCTGTCGTTCCCGTTGCCTTGATCACTGCTTCAGTGATCTCGTCGGCGGTCGAGAGGGAGTCCAAGTCACGGATCTCAATTGTCGCCTTCGGTTTCATGTCCTGCACGACTGCAGCCTCCTTAAGGACGCCTTTGAGGGACTCGCAGAACACCTCCTTGTTTCCTCCTCTGCCCATCACGAGAAGAACTGCACCCGTTCTCGTTTTCTGGACGGAGCGGATGGCGACCTCGGCTTCCTCCGGTTTCGCGTTTCGCCTGAGGTCCCTGAGCACGTCCGCGTAACTATGCCCCTCCTTCGGCTTGATTAACACGGCCTCTGGTCGCTGCCTGGGTTTCCGTGGTCTCCGAGCGCGCGGTTTTCGCCGCGGGTTCCTCCTTGACGTTCTTGCCTCTTCTTCGGGCTTCTTCTTCTCAGCCTCTTTGTCGGGCTTCCTCTTTCCGGCTGTTTTCGCCGGTGGTCTCACCTCTACAGCTTTATCCTTCTTCTTTTTGCCAGGATTTTCTTCGACTGGACTCGGCGCGCTCCTCTTGTTTTGCGCCGTAGAAGGCGTCGACATGTTGGTTGATGTCGTGGGAGTCTCCGCTATTATTGGCCTGCTTTGCTGTTTCTGCTTCTCCGCGGCCTTCCAGTTTTTGCGGTAGCTCCCAATAATGTCCAAGATTTCCTCTATCTCAGACACACCATTTTGGACATCCCTGCTAATGTTCTTCTGCCTACCTATAGCTAGTCGTATCTGGCGAAGGACTTTCTTGCACTTTCCAAGCGCCTCCTCCTCCGAAAGTCGCATCTTCAAGATGAACTCTTGTCTAGGAGAACTGGTGCTGTTCTCGCATGTCTCCGCGTTGTTCTCCGCTGGGGTACAGTCTAACGCTATACTTCTTACCTCCTTCTCTTTCTCGGCACTGGGCCCGGAGGCTAGTGGAGAATTTACCGGTGATCGATGTACTTTCGATCTTCTTCCAAAGATCGATTCCATCTCCTCTGCTGCTATGTTAATGGGTGTTTCCATTTTAATCGGGTCCCCACTTAGAGCCGTTGTCTGTGTCCGATAATGTAGTCGCCCTTTCGCAGAGCGATGACCCCGAGGGTCCCTTTGCAAGCAGTGAGGTCCTCGCGAGGGTTGACGCAAGACCTTATGAGTACTTGCGTTCAGAGCCAGGTCGGGCATTAATCTGGATATCGTATCAACAGAACCTACATTACCAACTTAATGGTTACGAGGCACAGATCGTTCCCTAAGGCCTGCCAGGGGTTTAACGGGACGGAGGCAGCGGTGGCATTAGCCTGAAAGCCATTTCGAGAGGGATGTCACTCCCTCCTACTCAGGTAACAGAATACCACAGCCGTCAGCTCGTAGCATCAATCCAAATCGGTTATCAAAATCATGTTCCAGTGTACGCGCCAGGGTCAAAGTCCCCTTGATTGGGGAATCCACGGGGGCATCACTCCCCAGACTGCATCTATCTGTAGAGCACCCCTGTGGGTGGATACTTAGTCAACTGGCGGCATCCACTCGCCATGTCGCGAAGACGTCGTTGGCTATAAATGCCTTTTTGTAGCATGTCCTCGGTCTTCACCGCTCGTGGTCGGGGGCTGCTTATTTTTCACAGCTAACCTTTAGGTCGTTCAGCCATCCGCCACCTGCTGACCCCGATAGTAGCCTGAGCTCGGCCCTACCATAATAATAATAATAATAATAATAATAATAATAATAATAATAATAATAATAATAATAATAATAATAATAATAATAATAATAATAATAATAATAATAATAATAAATAAAAATAGAGAGAACGATTTATATGGGATCTGTATCGGGCTACAGTCCGATGCAGACCATAATAAACACGTTTGTTGATTTTCACGAGAGGATCCATCGTACAAAATTTCAGGCATATCGGATAATAATTGCGACCTCGAGGGGTCAAGAAGTCAATATCCCAGATCGGTTTATATGGCAGCTATATCAGGTTATGAACCGATTTGAACCTTATTTGACACAGTTGTTGAAAGTAAAAATAAAATACGTCATGCAAAATTTCAGCCAAATCGGATAGGAATTGCGCCCTCTAGAAGCTCAAAAAGTCAAATCCCCAGATCTGTTTATATGACAGCTATATCAGGTTATGGACCGATGTAAACAATACTTGGCACAGTTGTTGGATATCATAACGAAATACTTCGTGCAAAAATTCATTTAAATCGGATAAGAATTGTGCCCTCTAGAGGCTCAAGAAGTCAAGACCCAAGATCGGTTTATATGGCAGCTATATCAGGTTATGGACCGATTTAAACCATACATAGCACAGTTGTTGGGTATCATAGCAAAACACGTCGTGAGAAATTCCATTCCAATCGGATAAGCATTGCGCCCTCTAGAGGCTCAAGAAGTCAAGACCCAAGATCGGTTTATATGGCAGCTATATCAGGTTATAGACCGATTTGAACCATACTTGCCACAGTTGTTAGATATAATAACAAAACACGTCGTGCAAAATTTCATTTCAATGGGATAAGAATTGCGCACTCTAGAGGCTCAAGAAGTCAAGACCCAAGATCGGTTTATATGGCAGCTATATCAGGTTATGGACCGATTTGAAGCATACTTGGCACAGTTGTTGGATATCATAACAAAACATGTAGTGCAAAATTTCATTCTGATCGGATAAGAATTGCGCACGCTAGAGGCTCAAGAAGTCAAGACCCAAGATCGGTTTATATGGCAGCTATATCACGTTATGGACCGATTTGAATCATACTTGGAACAGTTGTTGGATTTTATAACAAAACACGTCGTGCAAAATTTCATTCCAATCCGATAAGAATTGCGCAATCTAGAGGCTCAAGAAGTCAAGACCCAAGATCGGTTTACATGTCAGCTATATCAAAACATGGACCGATATGGCCCATTTACAATACCAACCGACCTACACTAATAAGAAGTATTTGTGCAAAATGTCAAGCGGCTAGGTTTACTCCTTCGGAAGTTAGAGTGCTTTCGACAGACAGACGGACGGACGGACGGACGGACAGACGGACGGACATGGCTAGATCGACATAAAATTTCACGACGATCAAGAATATATATACTTTATGGGGTCTCAGACGAATATTTCGAGTAGTTACAAACAGAATGACGAAATTAGTATACCCCCCATCTTATGGTGGAGGGTATAATAATAATATGATATCCAACAACTGTCCCAAGTATGGTTTAATTCGGTCCATAACCTGATATAGCTGCCATATAAACCGATCTTGGGTTTTGACTTCTTGAGCCTCTAGAGTGCGCAATTCTTATCCGATTGGAATGAAATTTTGCACGACGTGTTTTGTTATAATATCCAACAACTGTGTTAAGTATGGTTCAAATCGGTCCATAACCGGATATAGCAGCCACATAAACCAATCGTGGGTCTTGACTTCTTGAGCCTCTGTGCAAAGTATGGTTGAAATCGGTTTATAACCAGATACAGCTGTCATATAAACAGAACTGGGGACTTGACTTCTTGACAACTGGTCCATCCGCTTAATCCAATTTTGGCATACTCTTTCCAACATTTCGGCCGGTATCTCACGAAATATGCTTCAATATCGTCTAGCCCCGCAAAAACTTGTCTTAAGTCGTAAAATCGCACGATCTGGGGGGCAATTGATAGGTCACGAACGTGTAATAAAATGTTCACCGAACTCACCTCCAAATAAGTCTTGTTGAAACCACATGTCATGCAAGTCAATCTCTTACATTTTGTGCAAAATAGTTGGGTATCATCTCACGGTAGCGCTCGTATCATCATTACGTTACGATTCGGATCATCATTGAAGAAGTACGGTCCAATGATGCCACCAGCCCATAAACCGCTCCAATCTGTGACTTTTTCTGGATGCATTGGTAGCTCTTGCAATGCTTCTGCCTGCTCTTCACTACAAAATCGGCAATTCTGTTTATTTACGTACCCATTGAGCCAAAATGAGCTTTGTTCATAAAATGAAAGAAGCGCGCGATGAACTTTCTCAACAGAGCACGTATTTTGATAATAAAATGCAATAATTTGCGGGCATTGTTCGTTTGTAAGACGATTCTTGGTTAAATTATAGACGAAACTGAAGATGTTTGACAGTGAATCAAAAACGAAATGTGCATGGGCTGTTTAGACCAGTGTTGCCAAAAAGATAATAGCTAAAACATCACAATTTATTTATGCCTATCGATGACATTGCGAAATATGTACTATATGTGCACCTACTTTTTTTTTTGTTATACCCACCACCATAGGGTCGGGGTATAATAATCTAGTCATTCCGTTTGTAACACCTCGAAATATTTGTAATTTTTTTTTGTCGTTTCGACGTCCTGAGTCGATCCATCCATGCCCGTCCGTCCGTCTTTCGAAATCACGATAGCGGTCTAGCCGCATGAAATTTTGGACAGATACTGTTTATTGATCTAAGTCGATGGGGATTGTAAATGGGTCATATCAGTTCAGATTTAGGTATAGCTCCCATATAAACCGAACTCTAGAGTTAATTTCTTGAGCCCCTGGAATTTTTGTCGATTTGGCGGAAATTTTGCATGTACTGTTCTGTAATGACTTCCAACAACTGTGCCAAGTACGGTCCTAATCGGTCTATAACCTGATATAGCTCCCATAAAAACTGATCTCCCGATTTGATTTCTTGAGCCCTTGCAAGCCGAAATTTTTGTCCGATTTGGCTGAAATTTTGCACGTAGTGCCAAGTACGGTCTCAATCGGTCTTTAACCTGATATAGCTCCCATATAAACCGATCTCGTGATTTGGCTTCTTGAGCCCTTACAAACCGCAATATCCGATTTGTCTGAAATTGTGCATGCGGTGTTCTGTTAAGACTTCCAACAACTGTGCCAAATACGGTCCAAATCACTCTATAACCTGATATTGCTCCCATGTAAACTGGTCTCTCGATGATTCTTGTGCGGTTCCTAGAAACTTTAATTTTTGCTGGTTTGACAGAAATTTGGTATGTAGAATAAAATTATGTCCTTCAATAAATATCTTTTGTATACATTTTTAGCAGAATCCATGGTGGTGGGTTCTCAAAATTCGGTGCGACCGAATTTAGTACGCTTTTACTTGTTTTTATTTGTGATTTATGTCGTACAAGATCAATGGTAAACGAGTTGTTAGGTTTTATTTACGCAAATAATTTTAATTTATTTTTTAAATATTAAATATTATTTGAATAACAATCCCTTCACTGAGTACCGTGTAGGAAATAAATCCTATCATTTAAGCATTGTCGAAATCATCATAGACATCCACTTCACACACAATTAATTTCATACAAAGGACTATGGTTTTTCTTCTCAGCCATTTATCTACTTCACGGTCCTGCGGTTGTCTGTTTAAAAGGTGCGTCATTGCCTTGAATCACTTCATCACAGAATCACTGATAGTCGTTTAATGAACGATATGGCGACTTGACTGAAGTTGTGTTTAAGGTTGAGGGTACATTGTTCGGCTCTTTGGAAATATGTTCACGGTTTTATGTATCGAGTTAAATAAATGATACGCGCATCCTAAAGGAACATCACATTTTTTACTAAGATTCACTGCTGAATAATCTACCGTCAAGTGAAATGAAGGTTGGTTGGAAGGACATGAATAGATAGTGGCGATAAAAGCTTCTAAGTGGTAGATTATGGGATTTAGTACCCAGCTTTTCTAAAATCAAAAGCAGATTTTTTCAGAATTGAAATGACATCACGAAGCTAAAGTAACCGCCGCAATGTTACTAAAACTTAACTCAATTAAGCGGTGGCGTCATTAGCACAACAACACCCCAGGGGACATAACGCCCAAAACCATAACATACCCTGATACGGTCAATATTGTTTTGGGCATTATAACCGCCTAAAAATCGGCCTGAACGCTCAATGGGCATTATGACCATTTTTATACCCACCACCGAAGGATGGGGATATATCCATTTTGTCATTCCGTATGCAACATATCGAAATATCCATTTCCGACCCTATAAAGTATATATAAAATTGATCAGCATAAAAACCTAAGACGATCTAAACATGTCCGTCCGTCTTTCCGTCTGTCTGTTGAAATCACGCTACAGTTTTAAAAATAGGGACATTGAGTTGAAACTTTGGACAGATTCATTTTTCATCCATAAGCAGGTTCAGTTCGAAGGTGGGCTAAATCGGACTATATCTTGATATGGTCGCCGTATAGACCGATCCGCCGATTTAGGGTCTTAGGCCCATAAAAGCCACATTTTATTTCCGATTTTGCTGAAATTTGGGACAGTGAGTTATGTTAGGCCCTTCGACATCATTCTTCAATTTGGCTTAGATCGGTCCAGATTCGGATATAGCTGCCATATAGACCGATCTCTCGATTTAAGGTTTTGGTGCCATATAGGCCCATTTTTTGTCCGATGTCACCGAAATTTGGGATAGTGAGTTGTGTTGGGCCCTCCGAATCGGAACATTTTTCTATATAGCTGCTATGGTATGTATTTTTCACTGGATTTAGACGAAAGATGGTTTTGATATATACCCGAGGTGGTGGGTATGCAAAGTTCTGCCCGGCCGAACTTAACGCCTTTTTAATTGTTGTTTTAAAAGTAACAAAACAACTTTCTAATATTTTTATATTGATTCGGCAATAATCTCCAATGCAATAACCTCCAAAGCAAAACAATGAAATAACCCCCAAAAGTAATTCTGGTGTTTATTTTATCTTTTTTTTGGGCTTTATTTCGTTGATGCTTTTATTTCGTTGATGCTTTTATTTCGTTGTGCAATTTCGTTTTGGGGAGTTAATTCATTTGGGAGAAGTTTCTACAATACATGGCATGGTACCTCACATATATCGCCAGCAGTTAAATTAAATCGAACAACACTCAGTGATATGTGAGAAGATTTCTCCTATTCCTGAATGTTCATGGGGAAATTTGCATTTCGTTTGGCTATCAAAATTTATTTTTATCGAGTTGCTACAAAATTTATTATTACGGTTTAATTATTACGGTTTAATTTGTTTTCGATTCCAGAAAAGGGCATTTGTGCCTATTATTGTCAATTCAAAGTTAATCCTGAAGCGATCATGTAATGATTGTCGGTAGACGCAGTAACAGCCAATTGTAATATACTAATGAAGGGCAATTATATGGTAGAATATTTGTGAATAAAGAAGATATTAATTCTGAGTGCTATGTGGAAAATTCCTGTTTTCTTTTCAAAATGATTTAAGTAAATTAAATTCAAGTTAAACGAAACAAAAATGAAGCATATTATATATAACAAGTAAGAGCGTGCTAAGTTCGGTCGGGCCGAATCTTATATACCATCCACCATGGATCGGATTTGTCGAGTTTCCTTTTAGGAATAGAATATCGAATAAGAACTGTTATGCTATTGGAGCTATATCAAGTTATGGTCCGATTCGGGCGATAAATGAATGCTGAACATTGTAGAAGTCATTGCGTAATATTTCAGTTCATTCGGATAAGAATTGCGCCTTGTTGAGGCTCAGAAAGGAAAATCGGGAGATCGCTTTATATGGGAGCTGTATCAAGCTATTGATCGATTCAGACCATATTTGACACGTATATTGAAGGTCATGAGAAAAGCTGTTGAACAACATTTCTGCCATATTGGATGAGAATTGCGCCCTCTCGAGGCTGAAGAAGTCAAAATCTCAGATCGGTTTATACGGCAGCTATATCAGGTTAAGTTCCGATTTGAGCCATACATAGCACGGTAGTTGGATATCATAACAAAACACGTCATGCAAAATTTCATTCCAATCAGATAAGAATTGCGCCCTCTAGAGGCTCAAGAAGTCAAGACCCACGATTGGTTTATGTGGCTGCTATATCAGGTTATGGACCGATTTGAACCATATTTAACACAGTTGTTGGATATCATAACAAAACACGTCAAGCAAAATTTCATTCCAATCAGATAAGAATTGCGCCCTCTAGAGGCTCAAGAAGTCAAGACCCAAGATCGGTTTATATGGCAGCTATATCAAAACATTGATCGATTTGGCCCATTTACAATTCCAACCGACCTACACTAATAAGAAGTATTTGTGCAAAATTTCAAGCGTCTAGCTTTACTCCTTCGCAAGTTAGTGTGCTTTCGGCAGACAGACGGATGGACATGGCTAGATCGAAGTAAAATGTCACGACGATCAAGAATGTATATACTTTATGGGGTCTCAGATGAATATTTGGAGTAGTTACAAACAAAATGACGAAATTAGTATACCCCCATCCTATGGTGGAGGGTATAAAAATGAGTTTGTTTGTTTGTATGTTCGTTTGTGGGTTTGTAAAATGTACCGTATAGACTCAAAAACGGCTGAACCGGAAGGAGCAATAGACTATATAATTTATTGATATAGGTAGGGGGCGGACCCTCCCCCTTACCCTAAAAGTACGACCCCAAAATAAAAGTGAACCGATCGGGACAATATGGGATACAAATGAAAGGTATTCAAGAGTAGACTACGAATTTCATATTAAAAATTGGATCCAAGTAACTGGGGGCCGCTCCAAAAACAAAACTCCCTAAAATAGGTTTATTGAACGATAATGACAATATGGGACTTGAATGAAAAGTATTTGGGAGTAGATTACGAATATGGTCAGGAAAGAGGAATAGGCTTTTTAGTTTGTTGATATTGGAAGAGGGCGGACCCTCCCCCGTTACTCAAAAAACACCATCTAAAATCAAAAGTGGACCAATAGCGACAATATAGGTTTCAAATGAAAGGTATTGGGGAGTAAAATACGAATATGGTATTAAAAATTGGGATGAAGTATGCAAGGGGTCGTCCAACCCCAAAAACTCCCTCAAGCAAACATATTGGACGTAAATATCAATATGGGACTCAAATGAAAGGTATTCTAGACTGGGCTACGAATCTTATATATAAAAATCTATTTGTGTTTGTTTGTAGGTTTGTTTGTTTGTTTGTGTTTTCCTTATAAACTCAGAAACGGCTGAACCGATTTTCTTGAAAATTTTAAACATACCAAACATATATTAAGACCAATCACGACAATATGGGACTTAAATGAAAGGTACTTAGGATAAGAAAACGTATCTGATATCCAATTGTCGGGCCAAGTGTAAGGGGGACCACCCCAATCCCCAAAACACCCCTCAATCGGACATATATACCGACCATGTCAATATGGGATTCAAATGGATTCCAATCCCCAAAACACCCCTAAATCGGACATATTTACCGACCATGTCAATATGGGATTCAAATGGAAGGTATTTATGAGTATAATACGAATCTAATATCCAAATGCGAGACCACGTTTCTAGGGGTCCACCCCTTTCCCAAAACAACCCCCCAAACAAGACTTGTTTACTGACCATGATAATATGGGGCTTAAATAAATGATATATAGATATTTTAGAATAGAGCACGTTACTGATATATTTTCCGGGCTTGGGGATTTTCCAATCCCCAAAACAACCCTAAATCGGGCATATTTACCGACCATGTCAATGTGGGGCTTAAATGAAAGGTATTGGGGGGTAGAGCAATATGGGGCTCAAATAAAGGTATTTGGGAGTAGAATATGAATTTGATATCCAAATATAGGATTATGTATTTAGGGCATCACCCCTTCCCCAAAACACCCCCAAAAGGGTAAAAATTTTTCGACCATGCCAATATTTGAGATTAGAAAACTAATTTGATAACCTATTTTGGGGCCATGTGTTTGGGTGACGCCTCATCCTGTAAACTCCTCTTAAGCCTATGGCAATATGGGGTTTAAATAATTGGTATTTGAGAGAAGAGCACGATGCTGATATTTTTTCAGAGCCAAGTATCTGGGGGACCACCACTCCCCCGAAAACACCACTAAATCAGACATCATGAGAATATCGGGCCGAAACGAAGTATTTTATGAATGGAGTACACCTTTTATCCAATCTTAAATTCGTAGACCAATAAAGATCATATGGGATTCAGATAAAGACACTTATATTGTTAAACTGTTAGTATATAAAGTAAAAGAAGGCGCAGCGGAGCGGGCCCGGGTCAGCCAGTATCTGTATAAGAATCAAAAGGAAAGGTATTTGGGAGTTGATTACGAATATGACATCAAGCTTTGTGTCCAAGAATCTAGGTGGCGCTTTACCTCTAAAAATCGTCTCCAATAGATTATTTGACCAATTAAAACAATGGGGGATCAAATGATAGGTACTTCTAAGTAGTGTGCGTCTTTAAAATTTGTAGTAAGTAGCAAATTTGTACTCAAGAGTGTGGCGCACAACCCTTATATAGACACCCTCCAACAAACGGCTGTATACATCAATCATGACAAAATGGGGATAAATTAAAGGTATATGGTCCTGGACTACGAATCTGTTATTCTCGGGTAATAAACAAAGCTTTTATGAGCTTCAGGCCCTTAATCGGTTCATCGGCCTATATGACAGCTATATCTAAATACAGTCCAATCATTACCATATTTGAGTCGGATAGCGGTTGGCCTACAACTATTTACTACTCAAATTTCAGCGAAATTGGATAAAAAACAAGTAAAAGTGTGCTAAGTTCGGCCGGGCCGAATCTTATATACCCTCCACCATGGATCGCATTTGTCGAGTTCTTTTCCCGGCATCTCTTCTTAGGCAAAAAAAAGATATAAGAAAAGATTTGCTCTGCTATTAGAGCGATGTCAAGATATGGTCCGGTTTGGACCACAATTAAATTATATGTTGGAGACCTGTGTAAAATGTCAGCCAATTCGAATAAGAATTGCGCTCAAAAAGTAAAATAGAGAGATCGATTTATATGGGAGCTGTATCGGGCTATGGACCGATTCAGACTATAATAAACACGTATGTTGATGGTCATGAGAGGATCCGTCGTACAAAATTTCAGGCAAACGGATAATAATTGGGACCTCTAGAGACTCAAGAAGTCAAGATCCCAGATCGGTTTATATGGCAGCTATATCAGGTTATGAACCGACTTGTACTTTATTTGACACAGTTGTTGAAAGTAACAATAAAAAACATCTTGCAAAATTTCAGCCAAATTGGATAAGAATTGCACCCTCTAGAGGCTCGAGAAGTCAAGACCCAAAATCGGTTTATATGACAGCTATATGAGGTTATAGACCGATTTGAACCATACTTGGCACAGTTGTTGGATATCGTAACAAAACACTTCGTGCCAAAATTCAGTCAAATCGGATAAGAATTGCGCACTCTAGAGGCTCGAGAAGTCAAGACCCAAGATCGGTTTATATGACAGCTATATCAGGTTATGGACCGATTTGAACCATACTTGGCAAAGTTGTTGTATATCATAACAAAAGACCTCGTGCCAAAATTCAGTCAAATCGGATAAGAATTGCGCACTCTAGAGACTCAAGAAGTCAAGACCCCAGATCGGTTTATATGGCAGCTATATCAGGTTATGGACCGATTTGAACCATACTTGGCAGAGTTGTTGGATATCATAACAAAACACGTCCTGTGAAATTTCATTCCAATCGGATATGAATTGCGCACTCTAGAGGCTCAAGAAGTCAAGACCCAAGATCGGTTTATATGGCAGCTATATCAGGTTATAAGCCGATTTGAACCATACTTGGCACAGTACTTGGATATCATAGCAAAACACGTCGTGCAAAATTTCATCCCAATGGGATAAGAATTGCGCACTCTAGAGGCTCAAGAAGTCAAGACCCAAGATCGGTTTATATGGCAGCTATATCAAAACATGGACCGATATGGCCCATTTACAATACCAACCGACCTACACTAATAAGAAGTATTTGTGCAAAATTTCAAGCGGATAGCTTTACTCCTTCGGAAGTTAGCGTGCTTTCGACAGACAGACGGACGGACGGACGGACGGACGGACATGGCTAGATCGACATAAATTTTCACGACGATCAAGAATATATATACTTTATGGGGTCTCAGACGAATATTTCGAGTAGTTACAATCAGAATGACGAAATTAGTATACCCCCCATCTTATGGTGGAGGGTATAATAAAGCTTTTATTCGCTTCAGACTTTTTATCGGGATATCGGTCTGTATGGAAGCTATATCAAAATATAGTCCGATCTGAACCATATTTGGGACGGATGTCGGGAGAACTAAGAACCCACTGTTTCAAATTTCAGCGAAATCGGTTAAAAAATAAAGCTTTTATGGGCGTCAGACCCTTTATTGGCAGATCGGTATATATGGCAGCTATATATAAATATAGTCCGATATGGACCATATTTGGGTCAGATGTCGGGAAGCCTAAAACTACTCACTGTTTTAAATTTCAGCGGACGAAAAGTAAAGCATTTATGGGCATTAGACCCTTTATCGGAAAATCGGTCTATATAGCAGCTATATCCAAATATGGTCCGATTTAGCTCGTGAAAGAACTTAACCAGCGGTCATCAAAAAGACGTATCTGTGCCAAATTTCAGCTCAATCTCTCAATTTTTGAAGGCTCTACAGTGATTACAAAAGACGGACGGACAGACACACGGACATCGTTAAATCGTCTCAGAATTTTTGCGATGATCCGAAATATATATACATTGTATGGTCGGAAATTGATATTTAGATGTGTTGCAAACGGAATGACTAAATGAATATAACCTCTGTCCTACAGTGGTGGATTTAAAATTGCGTCCAAGTAACTGGGGGGCCGCCCCGACCCTAAAACACCCTAATACAGATATATTGGACAATAATGACAATATGGGATGTGAATGAAAGCTATACGGGAGTAGATTACGAATATGATATAAAAAATGAGGTCCAGGTGGTTGGGGTTGCCCACCTCCAAAAAGGAGCCCAAATGGGAATATTACTCGATCATAGGAGCCGATTACTAATATGAAATTAGATGACATATGACACATGACATTAAATCGCCTCCAATAGGTGATTTGACCCACTAAAACAATGAGAATCAAATGATAGATATTCTAATTTGTGCTCAAGTGGCACATGGTGCGTGGCGCACAACCCTCATGTAGACGCCCAGCCAAACGGCTGTATACACCAATCATGACAGTGTGGGGTTTAAATGAATGGTATAAGGTTGTGGACTGTGAATCAGATTTCTTTATTCTGCTCATATATATAACGTACACCTCACCCCATAACAGTCGATCAATCATAATGATCTAATAGGTCACTATGTGATTTATTTAGTTTGGGCGGCCTACAAATAAATATATGCCGCCATACTCCCAAAATTATGACAATAAGGGGCTTTCTTTTCCTAGACAAGTCTAAACGACGTGATGCTGGACAAAACTTTTTTGTTCAAAAGTTTTACATGATTTAATAAATCGTTACTACTGAGAACTGTCGCCACAGCACAAAATATATAGACTGGCAAATAAGTTCTTTAGCACAGAAAATCGTTTAATATGGTAATTTGAATAAATTTAAATGAAACAAGTAAAAAGGCGTTAAGTTCGGCCGGGCCGAACTTTGGATACCCACCACCTCGGGTATATATGTGAACCACCTTTCATCAAAATTCGGTGAAAATTTCATACCTTATACTCATATACCTCATACCGATCTGAACTATAAACAACACGGATGTCGAAAAGCCGAACATAAGTCACTGTGTCAAATTTCAGTGAAATCGGATTATAAATGCGCCTTTTATGGGGCCAAGACTTTAAATCGAGATATCGGTCTACATGGCAGCTATATCCAAATCTGGACTGATTTGGGCATAAGTTGCATAAACATGTCGAAGAGCCTAACAAAAAGCACTGTCCCAAATTTCGGCGAAATCGGACAATAAATGCCTCTTTTATGGGCCCTAAACCTTAAATCCAGAGATCGGTCTATATGGGAGCTATATTCAAATCTGTACCGATCTGGGCAAAATTTAAGAAGGACGTCGAAGAGCCTAACCAAACTCACTGTTCCATATTTCGGCGACATCGGACAATAAATGAGCATTTTATGGGCCCAAAACCATAAATTAAGAATTCGGTCTATATGGCAGCTATATCCAAATCTGAATGGCATAACACAACTCACTGTCCCAAATTTCAGCAAAATCGGATAATAAATGTGGCTTTTATGGGCCTAAGATCCTAAATCGGCAGATCGGTCTATTTGGGGGCTATATCAAGATATAGTCCGATATAGCCGATCTTCGAACTTAACCTGCTTATGGACAAAAAAAGAACCTGTGCAAAACTTAAGCTAATATCTCTGTTTTTAAAGACTGTAGCGTGATTTCAACAGACAGACGGATAGACGGACGGACATGTCTAGATCGTCTTAGATTTTTACGCTGATCAAGAATATATATACTTTATAGGGTCGGAAATGGATATTTCGATGTGTTGCAAACGGAATGACAAAATGAATATACCCCCATCCTTCGGTGGTGGGTATAAAAATACTAAATAATGGCTATTTGATAGGTACTCAAATAGCCTTTTAGAGACAACTACCACATGATGACCAATGTTATAGGCGTTAAACCACTCCAAGCGAAAAGCATCAACGTTTAAAGTAGCGCCATTTACTTGCTGCCGTCAATTGGATTCAGAAATCAGCCAGTAGATGGCGCTAATTTGGAGAAGCCAACATGAACAGAGAGAGGGCAGAGTGGTCAAAATTTATCATACAGCATTTATCTCTGTTAAGACAACCTATCCGTCCTTTGAATAAAGGAAAAAAAGGAATTTCGTAACGTTGTTTGCGGTATTATTTGATTCTTCCCTTTCCCTAATTTTCAAAAACACCAGATCACGGAAAAAGGTAGGACGATTTAATGAAATTTTGTTTGCACACTTACAGTAACCTAAAAACAAATGTTTGGTATTTGGTTTGGGGGTGCATAGGGGGATCGCCCACCCACCCATTTGGTTTGGGGGTGCATAGGGGGATCGCCCAACCACCCACACCCTTAAATCGGACATATTTACCGCCCACGGCAATTTGGGATACAAATGAAAGGTATTTGCGAGTAAAATACGAATCTGCTATCCAAATGTTGGACCAAGTTTCTGGGGTATTTACTGGCTTAAATAAAAGCTATTTGAGTGTGGAATACGAATCTGATATCCAGATGTGGGACCAAGTGTTTGGGAGCCGCCTCTCCCCAAAAGATCCTTGGAAGTAAAGCACAAATCTAATATCAATATTTGGGAAAAGTGTCTATGGGGCCACCCCACCCCCATAACACCACCCAAATAGGAAGTCTTTGTTGACCATTGCAATATGAGGCTCAAATAAGAGGTATTTTAGAGTAGAACACGAATCTGATATATATTTTCAAAACCAAGTCACTGAGTGGCCGCCCCATCGCCCAAAACACCCCCCCCCCCCAAACCGGTCATGTTTGCCGTCTATGGAAACATGGGGCTCAAATGAAAGGTATTTGGGAGTAGACCATGAATCTGATAACAAAATAAGGGACCAACTGTCTAGAGGACGTCCCACCACCATAACAACCCCCAAAAAGGACGTATTTGCAAATGAAAGTTATTTGAGATTAGAAAACGAATTTGATAACCAATTTTGGGGCCATGTGTTTGGGGGACACCCCATCCTGTAAATTCCCCCAAAACCAATGGCTATATGGGGTTTAAATAAATGGTATTTCAGAGTAGAGAACGATGCTGGTATTTTGTTCAGGGCTAAGACACCCCCACCCCAGAATACGCATGTAAATTGAACACAATTGGAGAAAATTTTCCAACCATGGCAATATGGGGCTCAAATGAAAGGTATTTGGGAGTAGAGCACGAAATTCGTACCCACTTTCGGGACCATGTTTCTGGGGGTCCACACCACCCTGGGGTCCTTCTCTGAGCGAATTCAGACACCAATATAGATCATATGGGATTCAGATAAGGCATTTATATTGTTATATACACATACTATTTTCGTAGCATCGTATTTCATTAAATGCTATTTTATTTTCAAAAATAAATATTCAAAGGATAATTGTGTTCCATGTAAAGTAAAAGAAGGCGTAGCGGAGCGCGTCCGTTTCAGCTAGTAGGATCTAAAAAATTATGCCTACATATTTCCAGGTCCCTCCACCACCAAAAAGGCCCCCCAAATGGGAATTTTACTCGATCAAAGCTATATAAGACCCAAAATGAAAGGTATTTGGGATTTGATTACGAATATCACATAAAACTTTGTGTTCAAGAATCTAGGTGGCGCTTTACCTCCAAAAATCGCGTCCAATAGACTATTTAGCGAATTGAAATAATGAGGGATCAAATGATACATATTGAGTAGAGTGCGTCATTCATATATGTGCTCAAGTAGCACATGGAGTGTGGCGCACAACCCTCCACCAAACGGCTGTATACACCAATCATGACAATATGGGGTTAAATTAAAGGTATAAGGTTGTGGACTATGAATCTGATATCTCCATTCTGCTCATATATCTAGCGGACCACCTAAACCAAAAACAGTCGATCAATCATATTGACCTAACAGGACACTGTGATTTAAATAATGTGTGGGGACACAAATATATGTAGGCCGCCATACCCCAAAAATTATGACGTTCAGCGTGATGGGAGGAGTTGCGAACCTTAACGTTAAGATTGCAACAATTTTTAGCTCATCGATAGATAAAACCAATCGACGTGCTGATGGGCAAATTTGTTGTTCAAAAGATTAACATGGTTTAATAGTAAGAGCTATAGCCACCGCACCAAATATATTGTCTGACAAATAAGTTCTTTACCACAGAAAATCGTTTTAAATGGCAATTTTATTTGATTTAGAAAAAAGAATAAATGATGAATTTAAATAGGTAGTCATTTATAGACAACAACCAAATGATGATCAATGTTTTAGGTGTTAAGCCACTCCAGGCGAGTAGTAGCACTAACATTTAAGCTAGCGCCATCTACTGGCTGTTTTGGAAGGTTGTTTTCACATGGATTTAGTTGATCCAATTAAAAACAACCAGTAAATGGCTCTAATTTGGAGAAGCCAACATGAACAGAAAGAGGATAAAATTGATCATACAGCATTTTTCTTCGTTATGACTTCGTTGCGGTATTATTTTTTAACTTTCCCACTCTAAGACGGGCCTCAACAATAATTTTCAAAAACACCAGATCTCGGAGATGGGTAGGGCGATCTAAGCGAAATTCCATTTGACCTAACTTCCATTGACCTAAAATCATATTATATAAAAATGAATTTGTTTCGCTTTGTTTGTTTGTTTGTCTGTTCCGTATAGACTAAAAACGGCTGAACCGATTTAAATGAAATTTTCACAGATGGTAGAGTTTGGGCCTCCGGTGAAAATAGGATACCACATTTTTATACCCTCCACCATAAGATGGGGGGTATACTAATTTCGTCATTCTGTTTGTAACTACTCGAAATATTCGTCTGAGACCCCATAAAGTATATATATTCTTGATCGTCGCGACATTTTATGTCAATCTTGCCATATCCGTCCGTCTGTCCGTCCGTCCGTCCGTCTGTCTGTCGAAAGCACGATAACTTCCGAAGCAGTAAAGCTAGCTGTTTGAAATTTTGCACAAATACTTCTTACCTAATATAGCTGCCATATAAACCGATCTTGGGTCTTGACTTCTTGAGCCTCTAGAGTGCGCAATTCTTATCCGATTGGAATGAAATTTTGCACGACGTGTTTTGTTATGATATCCAACAACTGTGCCAAGTATGGTTCACATCGGTTCATAACCTGATATAGCTGTCATATAAACCAATCTTGGGACTTGACTTCTTGAGCTTCTAAAGGGCACAATTCCTATCCGATTTGGCTGAAATTTTGCATGACGTATTTTATTCTTACGTTCAACAACTGTGTGTGTTACGTTCAACAACTGTGTCAAATTCTTGAGCCTCTAGAGGTCGCAATTATTATCCGATTTGTCTGAAATTATGTACTACGGATCTTCTCATGACCATCAACATACGTGTTTATTATGATCTGAATCGGTCTATAGCCCGATACAGCTCCCATATAAATCGATCTCTCTATTTTACTTCTTGAGCCCCCAAAGGGCGCAATTCTTATTCGATTTGGCTGAAATTTTACACAGGTCTCCAACATGTAATAATATAATAATAGCAGAGCAAATCTTTTCTTTTATCCTTTTTGCCTAAGAAGAGATGCCGGGAGAAGAACGCCCCATCCGAAAACCCACCCGAACGGACATGTGTGCCGATTGGGACAATATGGGTATAAAATGAAAGTATTTAAAAGTAGAGTACGAACTTGGCATTAAAATGTTACCCTAAGTGTGGGCCCCCGCAAAACCCACAAAAACACCACACAACGGGACACTTTAACCGAAAGATAGTTTTAAACTGTTATAAGAATTTGGTGCAAGGTGTCAACGGGGCCTCTCCACCCCAAAAACCCCCAAAACGGGCACAAATGTCCAACATCGCAAAATGGGTATCGAATGAAAGGTCTTTGGGAGTTGACTACGAATCTAGTATGCACAATTAGGACAGAGTCTGGGACCAGCCCACTCACAAAATACCCTTTAATAGGCCGTGTATTTCGATTAGGATAATATGGCAATTAAAAGAAAGGTCTATGACAGTATATTTCGAATCTAATGTTGGTATAAGGATTCAAGTATCTGGGTCACGTCCTACCGTTCCGAAGGACAATATATTGCGTCAATAAAAGACACAAATAAGTCGTGGTTTGGTTCTTAGTCGGGGAGGCCGACCATCTCCTCCCAATAAATGCAACGCCAAACTGTCATGAAGGATGACCGAGAATATATTGTACTCAAAAGAAAGGACGTATCAGAGGGCAATAAAAATAAAATATGAATAATATGAAATAACATATGAAGGCCGATCAGGATAGAATAGGACAGAAATAAAAGGTCTTTGGTGGTAGAGTAAACTTTTTACCCTCCAATTGGGATGGACATAGGAGGACCTGTGGATCTTTAAGGATGTGGTATCCCCAGTGGTTTCTTTACAATATGATTTTGAATGTAGATAACCAATACAAAAAAAACAAGTAAAAGCGTGCTAAGTACGGCTGGGCCGAATCTTATATACCCTCCACCATGGATCGTATTTGTCGAGTTCTTTTCCCGGCATCTCTTCTTAGGCAAAAAGGGATATAAGAATAGATTTGCTCTGCTATGAGAGCGATATCAAGATATGGTCCGGTTCGGACCACAATTAAATTATATGTTGGAGACCTGTGTAACAATTCAACTAATTCGAATAAGAATTGCGCCCTTTGGGGGCTCAAGAAGTAAACTAGAGAGATCGATTTATATGGGAGCTGCATCGGGCTATAGACCGATTCAGACTATAATAAACACGTATGCTGATGGTCATGAGAGGATCGGTCGTACAAAATTTCAGGCAAATCGGATAATAATTGTGACCTCTAGAGGCTCAAGAAGTCAAGATCCCAGATTGGTTTATATAGCAGCTATATCAGGTTATGAACCGATTTGGACCTTATTTGACACAGTTGTTGAAAGTAAGAATAAAATACGTCATGCAAAATTTCAGCCAAATCGGATAGGAATTGTGCCCTCTAGAAGCTCAAGAAGTCAAGTACCCAGTTCAGTTTATATGACAGCTATATCAGGTTATGAACCGATTTGAACCATACTTGGCACAGTTATTGGATATCATAACAAAATACTTCGTGCAAAAATTCATTCAAGTCGGATAAGAATTGCGCCGTCTAGAGGCTCAAGAAGTCTAGACCCACGATCGGTTTATATGGCAGCTATATCAGGTTATGAACCGATTTGAACCATACTTAGCACAGTTGTTGGATATCATAACAAAACACGTCGTGCAAAATTTCATTCCAATCGTATAAGAATTGCGCACTCTAGAGGCTCAAGAAATCAAGACCCAAGATCGGTTTCTATGGCAGCTATATCAAAACATGGACCGATATGGCCCATTTACAATACCAACCGACCTACGCTAATAAGAAGTATTTGTGCAAAATTTCAAGCGGCTAGCTTTACTCCTTCGGAAGTTAGCGTGCTTTTGACAAACAGACGGACGGAGATGGCTAGATCGACATAAAATGTCGCGACGATCAAGAATATATTATTTTACGGGGTCTCAGGCGCATATTTCGAGTAGTTACAAACATAATGACGAAATTAGTATGCCCTCCATCCTATGGTGGAGGGTATAATAATTAGTGTGAATATGAACGAAACCCGTAGCCCTGAATTTCTTGATAGCCTCCTTCACAATGCTCCCCCTAAACCAATTATAATTGCGGCTCAAATAAAAGGAATTTAACAGTTGAGCACGTTGCTGACATTTTTTTGGGGCTAAGTGCGAGAGGAAGGTCTCAGTGAGGAGTCATGTGGCACTGGCTCTTAATTAAATACTGAGTGCCAGTGATACTCGAGATGAGAAGGCGAGTTATTGGCGCCTTCAAATAACCATTGGCCAACATCAGCGTCTGTTCCCAGGTTGGGGGCGGCTGGCGGCGAGCGTCGGATCTTGGAGCAAGCGGCTCGCCATAACGAGGGATACATGTGCAATCCCACAAAACCCATGCGGTTGGGGCGCTGCGCCAGTAACCCGCCCCCGGAAAACTATGAAAACTACTATGAGAAACAAAGGAATAGTAAAAACGGACCCCCCTCCCAACGTTGACGACCCACGCAAACGAACCATGATTTGCGGATCTGCACCTGGGACTGGGAATGGCGTCTCTACAACACCAAACGGTGACGAACTATATTATAGCTGCCATAGCACGAGGCATGAATTTGGCTGTGGATTTGTGGATAGTCGGAGACTGAAACACCTAGTCTCCAGCTTTACTCCGGTGGAAGAGAGACTAGCCACAATCCGCATAAAAGCCAAATTCTACAACATCAAAGCCACATGGTCGTGACCCGATCAAAACACAAGAAACCAAATTGATTGTGATACATGAAAGCGTGTTAGATGTACGATCGATCCTTGGAGCGAATATCGATTCGGATCATTACCTTGTTGCAGCAAAGGTTCGCACCCGTTTGAACGTTACGAAATTATGATCTGACACTGCACGGAAGATGGATATTGAAAAGCTGCAAACACAACAAACGGCAGCGCCATTTTTCACTCGACTGACCCAACTGCTTGAAGAAAGCATTCCTTGTTCCGATGATATAATGAAGCAGTGGAAAATTATTTCCCACACCATGGAAAATGCCGCGAAATCCGTACTTGGGTACCGGAAGCCTCCTCCAAGAAACCCATTTTACGACCAAGAGTGTCGAGATGCTACTGAAACCAAGATTGCGGCATAGAGAGAAACCCTGCAACCAGTAGCAACGCGCTAGATAAAGGAGAGATATGGGGAGAAAAGGAGAGAGGAGAAACGTCTGTTCTGCAGAAAGAAAAAGGAAATGGAAAGACGTGAGTGCGAGCGAATTGAGATATACAGGAGTCAGAATGAAGTCCGAAAATTCTACCAAAGAATTAAACATCAAACCAATGGCTTTGGTGCAGGCACATCCTCCTGTAGAGACAAAGAAAGAAATCTGGTAACTGACACAGATAACATGCTGAGGATATGGAAAGAACATTTGACCTAACATTTCGAACCGAACACTGATTTTGGTAATAAAATTCAATGATTTGCAAGCGTTGCTCGTTAGTAAGTCTATTTATGATGAAATGTCAAAGCATACTGAGCATCTTTCTCTTTGACACCATGTCTGAAATCCCACGTGATCTGTCAAATACTAATGCATGAAAATCCTAACCTCAAAAAAATCACCCTTTATGTCCCGTATATAAGAAAGGAGACAAGACGGAATGTGCCAACTACAGAGGAATAAGTCTCCAACCCATCGCATACAAGATACTCTCGAGCGTACTGTGTGAAAGATTAAAGCCTAAAGTCAATGAGATAATTGGGCCCTATCAATGCGGCTTTAGACCTGGTAAATCCACCCTAGACCAGATATTCACACTGCGCCAAATCCTGGAAAAGACCCGAGAAGGACAAATCAACACATACCATCTCCTTGTTGACTACAAACCCACCTTCGATACTCCTTTACGTTCAAAGGTATTTCAAGCCATGTCTGCGTTTGGTATCCCTGCAAAATTAATAAGACTTTGCAGGATGACACTTGCTGATGCGCGTTCCTCAGTAAGAATAGGAAAGAATCTCTCCGAACCATTTAATACCAAACGAGGTTTCAGACAAGGAGACAGCCTATCGTCTGATCTCTTTAATATCCTGCTGGCACACTATTCACAAGAGATCACATGCTACTCGCCTATGCTGACGTCATCGACATCATAGGTCGGTCACCGGAAGTAGTAACTGCAGCCTTTGAAAGAATTAAAAGAGAGTTGGTGAAAATGGGTCTGGCAGTAAATGCAGATAAGACGACATGGATGGTTTCAACTCCCAAAAAGCCTTGAACAACCGAGCAGATAAAGAAAATGGAGAAAGTTGGGAACCACAACTTTAAGACAGTCAGTGACTTTATCTAACTCGGCACCGCCGTAACCGAAACAAATGACACCAGTTTTGAGATTAAACGGAGAATAATACTGGCAAACAGATGCTACTTTGGATTAAGTAAGCAGTTTAGAAACAAGGCCACTTCTCGACAGACGAAGAATACACTATACAAGACACTGATACAACCCGTGCTGTTATAAGGTTCTGAAGCATGGGTACTTGTGAAAGCAGATGAGACAGTGCTTGGAGTATTTGAGAAAAAGATTTTTCGTAAAATATATGGACCAGTTTGCGTTAATGGAGTAATAGGCGACATATGAACCACGAGCTGTATGAGCTGTGTGACGACGATAGCATAGTTACACGCATCAAAATACAACGGCTGCGTTGGCTAGGTCATGTTGTTAGAATGGATGAAGAAGCTCCAGCAAAGAAGTCTTTTGAAGGCAAACACGGTGGTACACGCAAACCGGGAAGACCAAAAGCCCGATGGAAAGATCAAGTTGTGGGAGACACCTCGAAACTTGGTGTCAGAGATTTTAGAATAAGCGCAGAAGATCGAAGCGCTTGGAATGCTATTCTACGTTCGGCTAGTGGAACAAATATTCTGTCATAGCCAATTATAGTAAGAAAGTAAGTAAGTGAGTGGGTGAACGCCGTACTCTACATACACCTCAAACTGGACATATTTGTGGATTATGGAAAAGGGGTTCAAATCTGATATCTGTTTTATAGCCAATTATTATTTCAGGGACGACTCATCTCATTAAATCCTCCTGAACCACTCCACCGCCATAGCCCAAATCCCACCAAATGGAAATAAACACCAAAATGACAATATAAGGCTCAAATGATAGCTGTTTGAGACTAGAGCACGTATCTGGTACGTATGCGACATATTTGCCGACCATAGCAATAAAAGTCTCAAATAAAAACAAGTAAAAGCGTGCTAAGTTCGGCCGGGCCGAATCTTATATACCCTCCACCATGGATCGCATTTGTCGAGTCCTTTTTCCGGCATCTCTTCTTAGGCAAAAAAGGATATAAGAAAAGAGTTGCTCTGCTATTAAAACGATATCAAGATATGGTCCGGTTCGGACCACAATTAAATTATATGTTGGAGACCTGTGTAAAATTTCAGCCAATTCGTATAAGAATTGGGCCCATTGGGGCACACGAAGTAAAATAGAGAGAACGATTTATATGGGATCTGTATCGGGCTATAGACCGATTCAGACCATAATAAACACGTTTGTTGATGGTCATGAGAGAATCCGTCGTACAAAATTTCAGGCATATCGGATAATAATTGCGACCTCTAGGGGTCAAGAAGTCAAGATCCCAGATCGGTTTATATGGCAGCTATATCAGGTTATGAACCGATTTGAACCTTATTTGACACAGTTGTTGAAAGTAAAAATAAAATACGTCATGCAAAATTTCAGCCAAATCGGATAGGAATTGCGCCCTCCAGAAGATCAAGAAATCAAATCCCCAGATCTGTTTATATGACAGCTATATCAGGTTATGAACCGATTTGAACCATACTTGGTAAATTTGTTGGATATCATAACCAAATACCTTGTGCAAAAATTCATTTAAATTGGATAAGAACTGTGCCCTCTAGAGGCTCAAGAAGTCAAGACCCAAGATCGCTTTATATGGCAGCTATATCAGGTTATGGACCGATTTCAACCATACTTGGCACACTTGTTGGGTATCACAACAAAACACGCCGTGCGAAATTCCATTCTGATCGGGTAAGAATTGCGCACTCTAGAGGCTCAAGAAGTCAAGACCCAAGATCGGTTTATATGGCAGCTATATCAGGTTATGGACCGATTTGAACCATACTTGGCACAGTTGTTGCATATCATAACAAAACAGGTCGTGCAAAATTTCAATCTGATCGGGTAAGAATTGCGCACGCTAGAGGCTCAAGAAGTCAAGACCCAAGATCGGTTTATATGGCAGCTATATCAGGTTATGAACCGATTTGAACTATACTTGGCACAGTTGTTGAACATCATAGCAAAACACGTCGTGCAAAATTTCATTCCAATCGGATAAGAATTGCGCACTCTAGAGGCTCAAGAAGTCAAGACCCAAGATCGGTTTATATGGCAGCTATATCAAAACATGGACCGATATGGCCCATTTACAATACCAACCGACCTACACTAATAAGAAGTATTTGTGCAAAATTTCAAGCAGCTAGCTTTACTCCTTCGGAAGTTAGCGTGCTTTCGACAGACAGACGGACGGACGGACGGACAGACGGACGGACGGACGGACAGACGGACGGACATGGCTAGATCGACATAAAATGTCGCGACGATCAAGAATATATATACTTTATGGGGTCTCAGACGAATATTTCGAGTAGTTACAAACAGAATGACGAAGTTAGTATACCCCCCATCTTATGGTGGAGGGTATAAAAATTTTGGGGTAGAGCACAAATATGATATCCACATTGTGGCGAAATATCTGAAAGGCCGTGCTAGCACACCCCAACCGGGGTTTTTTCCTGACCGTGCCAGTGTAGGGCTCAGATAAAATAAGAGTGTGAAAGAGGCGCAGCGGTGCGGGCCCTGTCCAGCTAGTCTTAGTCGCTGTCCCAAATTTCGGCGAAATCGGACAATAAATGCGCCTTTTATGGCCCCAAAACCTAAACCCGAGAGATCGGTCTATATGGCAGCTATATTCAAATCTGAACCGATCAGGGCCAAATTGAAGAAATACGTCGAAGGGTCTACGACAATTCACTGCTTTAAATTTCAGCGATATCGGACAATAAATGTGCCTTTTATGACCTCAAAACCTAAAACCGAGAGATCGGTCTATATGGCAGCTATATCCAAATCTGGACCGATCTAGGCCAAATTGAAGAAAGATGTTTAAGAGCCTAGCACAACTCACTGTCCCAAATTTCAGCAAAATCGGATAGTAAATGTGGCTTTAAGGGCCTAAGAACCTAAATCGAAGGATCGCTCTATATTTCAGTTATATCCAAATCTGAACCGATATGGGCCAAATTGACGAAGGATATTGAACGGTCTAACACAAGTCACTGTCTCAAATTTCAGCGAAATCGGGTAATAAATGTGGCTTTTATGGGCCTAAGACCCTAAATCGCTCTATATGGCAGTTATATCCAAATCTGAACCGATCTGAGCCAAATTGATGAATGATGTCGAAGGGCCTAACGCAACTCACTGTCATATATTTTAGCAAAATCGGATAACAAATGTGGCTTTTATGGGCCTAAGACCCTAAATCGGCCGATCGGTCTACATGGGGGCTATATCAAGATATAGTCCGATATAGCCCATCTTCGAACTTAACCTGCTTATGGACAAGAAAAGAATTTGTGCAAAGTTTCAGCTCAATATCTCTAATTTTAAAGACTGTAGTGTGTTTTCAAAGGACAGACGGACGGACATGTCTAGATTGGCATAGATTTTTACGCTAATCAAGAATATATATATACTTTATTGGATCGGAAAGGGATATTTCGATGTGTTGCAAACGCAATGACAAAATGAATATACCCCCATCCTTCGGTGGTGGGTATAAAAATAATTTTGTGTTTGTTTTTGTTTGTTTGTGTGTTTCTTATAGACTCAGAAACGGCTGAACCGATTTTCTTAAATTAATGTTCACAGATAGTACATAATGATCTTGTGGTGAAAATGGGGTACATTTTTTGATATCTGAAGGGGGGCGGACGCTCCCCCTTACCCTAATTTTGAGAAACACCGGATCTCGAAAATGGGTGGTGCGATTTAAGCGAAATTTTGGGGGCCGTTTCACCCTAAAACCTTCCAAACATATTTTTAGACCAATCACAACAATATGGGACTTAAAAGAAAGGTATTTAGGATAAGATAACGTATCTGATATCCAATTGTCGGACCAATTGTTAGGGGGACCACCCCAATCCCCAAAACACCACTAAATAGGACATATTTACAAACCATGACAATATGGTACTTAAATGAAAGGTTTTTACGAGTAGATAACGAATCTAATATCCAAATGTGAGACCACGTTTCTGGGGGTCAACCCCTTCCCCAAAACACCCCCAAACTGGACTTATTTACTGAACTTGGAATATGAGGCTTAAATAAAAGGTATATGAATGGAAGGATGGGGGTATATTCATTTTGTCATTCCGTTTGCAACACATCGAAATATCCCTTTCCGATCCTATAAAGTATATACAATATATATATTCTTGATCAGCGTAAAAATCTAAGACGATCTAGACATGTCCGTCCGTCTGTCTGTTGAAATCACGCTACAGTCTTTAAAAATACAGATATTGAGCTGAAACTTGCACAGATTCGTTTTTAGTCCATAAGCAGGTTAAGTTCGAAGATGAACTATAGACCGATCCTCCGATTTAGGGTCCTTCGTTAATTTGGCCCGGATCGGTCCAGATTTGGATATAGCTGCCATATAGTCCGATCCTACGATTTAGGGTCTTAGGCCCATAAACGTCACATTTATTATCCGATTTTGCTGAAATTCGGGACAGTGAGTTGTGTTACGCCCTTCGATATTCGTCGTTAGTTTGGCCCATATCGGTTCAGATTTGGATATAGCTGCCATATAGACCGATCCACCGATTAAGGGACTAAGGCCCAAAAAAGCCACATTTATTACCCGATTTTGCTGAAATTCGGGACAGTGAGTTGTGTTAGGCCCTTCAATATCCTTCCGTAATTTGGCCCAGATCGGTTCAGATTAGGATATAGCTGCCATATAGAGCGAATAACCGATTTAGGGTCTTAGGCCCATAAAAGCCACATTTATTACCCGATTTTGCTAAAATTTGGGGCAGTGAGTTGCGTTAGGCCATTCGACATTATATGTCAATTTGGTGTAGATCGGCCAAGATTCGGAGATAGCTGCCATAGACCGATCCTCCGATTTAGGGTCTAAGGCACATAAAATCCAAATTTATTATCCGATTTTGCTGAAATTTGGGACAGTAAGTTGCGTTAGGCGCTTCAACATCCTTCTTCAATTTGGCCTAGATCAGTCCAGATTTGGATATAGCTGTCATATAGACCGATCTCTCGGCTTTAGGTTTTGAGGCCATAAAAGGCGCATTTATTGTCCGATATCGCTGAAATTTGAGGTAGTGAGTTGCCTTCGACGTCTTTCTTCAATTTGGCCCTGATCGGTTCAGGTTTGGATATAGCTGCCATATAGACCGATCTCTCGGTTTTAGGTTTTGGGGCCATAAAAGGCACATTTATTGTCCGAAATCGCTGAAATTTGGGACAGCGAGTTGTGTATGGCTCTTCGACGTCGTACATCAATTTGGCCCAGATTAGTCCAGATTTGAATATAGCTGCCATATAGACCGATATCTCGATTTAGGGTTTAAGGCCCATAAAAGGCGCATTTATTGTCCGATTTCGCCGAAATTTGGGACAGTGCGTTGTGTTTGGCTCTTCAAAATTTTTCTGCAACTTAACCAAAATCGGTCCAGATTTGGATGTAGCTGCCATGTAGACCGATATTTCGATTTAAAGTCTTGGCCCCATAAAAGGCGCATTTATAATCCGATTTCACTGAAATTTGACACAGTGACTTATATTAGGTTATCGACATCCGTGTCGTATATGGTTCAGAATGGTTTATTTTTAGATAGAGCTACTAAAAAGACCAATATTTTGTTATCCACAATTGAACAATGACTTGTACTTATTAGCATTTGGTCCAAATCGGATTATATTTAGATACTAGCTGAACCGGGCCCGCTCCGCTGCGCCTTCTTTCACTTAATATGGAACAAAATTTTTTCCTTGGAAAATTTACATTCGACAATTAAGGAGCTTTTAGTGAAATACCATGCTACGAACATTCTCTATGGTAAGGTTAATGTATTATTTCAGCCCGATATTCTCATGATATCTGATTTCGTGGTGTTTTAGGGGGTGAGGTGGTCCCCCAGGCACTTGGGCTTGAAAAAATATCAGCATCGTGCTCTTCCTTCAAATACCATTTATTTAAACCCCATATTGCCATTGCTTTAGGCGAGTACACGATGAGGCGTCCCCCAAACGCATGGCCGCAAAATAGGTTTTTCTAATCTCATTTAAACTCCTTATTTCAAAAGGTTTACCCCGGTTTGGGGTATGGGCAAAAAAAATATTGGCGTATGAGCAGCCACTCAGTGAGTTGGTCTTGAAAATATGTATCGGATTTGTGTTCTACTCTAAAAACCCTCTTATATATTGCGATAGTCAACAAATACTTCCTATTTGTGTGGTGTTGTGGGGGTGGGGTGGCCCCATAGACACATTTTTTCCGAATATTGATATCAGATTCGTGCTCTTCTCCCAAAGACCTTTCATTTGAGCCTCATATTGCTATGGTCGTAAATTTATCCCCTTGGGGGATGTTTTTGGGGAGAGGTGGAACCCCAAACACTTGATCCCATATTTGGATACCAGATTCGAATTATATACTTAAATACCTTCTTTTTAAGCCTTATATTCCTATGGTCAGTAAATAAGTCCTGTTTGGGGGGTGTTTTGGGGAATGGGTGGACCCCCAGACGTGGTCCCACATTTGGAAATTAGTTTCGTATTTTACTCGCAAATACCTTTCATTTGAGTCCCATATTGCCATGGTCGGTAAATATGTCCGATATAGGGGTGTTTTGGGGGTTGGGGTGGTCCCCCTAACACTTGGTCCGACATTTGGATATCAGATACGTTTTCTTATCTAAATACCTTTCATTTGGGTCCCATATTGTCGTGATTGGTCTATACGTTGGGTAGGTTTTAGGGTGGGGCGGCCCCCATAGGTACCATATTCGAAATTTAGATATCAAATTTTTAGGGTACTATATGAGAGCACACAAAATTTCGCTTAAAAGATAACTGCTATTGGACATAAAGTATGCAATTTTCACAGGATTGTGATGAAAGTAGTTTTACATATATACCCGAGGTGGTGGGTATCCAAATTTCGGCCCGGCCGAACTTAACGCCTTTTTACTTGTTATTTGAACCTTTTTATTGAATTTTGTCCAGATCGAACCATATTTGGATATAGCTGCCATATAGACCGATCTCCCGATGTAGAGTGTTGAGCCTACAAAAGCAGCATTTTGAATTCGATATTCACCTTTTTGTTCATATTTATATATAGCTGTCATATAGACCGATCACCCAATATAGAGTTTTGAGCCTATAAAAGGAGCATTTGTCATCCCATTTCTATGAAATTTGGCACTGTTAGTTTTTGTAGACCTCTACACCTTTTTATTGATTTTTTTCCAGATCGGACCATATTTAGTTATAGCTGCCATATAGACCGATCTCCCGATCACCGCTACCCACGTCGGAGCTGCAACGGCTGGTGGGGAAGACAAAATAGACAGGAAATAAAGTACTTATAGGTTGCGATGAGAAATCTCGCCACATTTTGTGAGTTAGAACCAACATTAATAAGCTGGGCCAAGCCCTGGTAGAATTCTTGAATACTAACGACTTAATAACAATATTTGTTACACCGCTAATAGGATTAGGGAGTAGTAGAATCTAATCGATGAGGTTCAGGATTGGAGAGTCTCCGTGGAGCATTCCTTCTCAGACCATCGCTATATAAGGTTTAGAATAGAAACCAACTGAACGAAATTCGGCAGGTTGCTCAGAAGATGACTTGAGAACAAGTAAAAGCGTGCTAAGTTCGGCCGGGCCGAATCTTATATACCCTCCACCATCGATCGCATTTGTCGAGTTCTTTCCCGGCATCTCTTCTTAGGCAAAAAAGGATATAAGAAAAGAGTTGCTCTGCTATTAAAACGATATCAAGATATGATCCGGTTCGGACCACAATTAAATTATATGTTGGAGACCTGTGTAAAATTTCAGCCAATTCGTATAAGAATTGCGCCCATTGGGGCTCACGAAGTAAAATAGAGAGAACGATTTATATGGGATCTGTATCGGGCTATAGACCGATTCAGACCATAATAAACACGTTTGTTGATGGTCATGAGAGGATCCGTCGTACAATTTCAGGCATATCGGGTAATAATTGCGACTTCTAGGGGTCAAGAAGTCAAGATCCCGGATCGATTTATATGGCAGCTATATCAGGTTATGAACCGATTTGAACCTTATTTGACACAGTTGTTGAAAGTAAAAATAAAATACGTCATGCAAAATTTCAGCCAAATCGGATAGGAATTGCGCCCTCTAGAAGCTCAAGAAGTCAAATCCCCAGATCTGTTTATATCACAGCTATATCAGGTTAAGGACCGATTTCAACCATACTTGGCACAGTTGTTGGATATCATAACGAAATACTTCGTGCAAAAATTCATTCAAATCGGATAAGAATTACGCCCTCTAGAGGCTCAAGAAGTCAAGACCCAAGATCGGTTTATATGGCAGCTATATCAGGTTATGGACCGATTTAAACCATACTTGGCATAGTTGTTGGATACCATAACAAAAGACGTCGTGCGAAATTCCATTCCATTCGGATAAGAATTGCGCCCCCTTGAGGCTCAAGAAGTCAAAACCCAAGATCGGTTTATATGGCAGCTATATCAGGTTATGAACCGATTTGAACCATACTTGGCACAGTTGTTGGATACAATAACAAAACACGCCGTGCGAAATTCCATTCTGATCGGATAAGAATTGCGCACTCTAGAGGCTCAAGAATTCAAGACCCAAGATCGGTTTATATGGCAGCTATATCAGGTTATAGACCGATTTAAACCATACTTGGCACAGTTGTTGGATATCATAACAAAACACGTCGTGCAAAATTTCATTCTGATCGGATAAGAATTGCGCACGCTAGAGGCTCAAGAAGTCAAGACCCAACATCGGTTTATATGGCAGCTATATCAGGTTATTCACCGATTTGAACTATACTTGGCACAGTTATTGGATATCATAGCAAAACACGTCGTGCAAAATTTCATTCCAATCGGATAAGAATTGCGCACTCTAGAGGCTCAAGAAGTCAAGACCCAAGGTCGGTTTATATGGCAGCTATATCAAAACATGGACCGATATGGCCCATTTACAATACCAACCGACCTACACTAATAAGAAGTATTTGTGCAAAATTTCAAGCGGCTAGCTTTACTCCTTCGGAAGTTAGCGTGCTTTCGACAGACAGACGGACGGACGGACGGACGGACAGACGGACGGACATGGCTAGATCGACATAAAATGTCACGACGATCAAGAATATATATACTTTATGGGGTCTCAGACGAATATTTCGAGTAGTTACAAACAGAATGACGAAATTAGTATACCCCCCATCTTATGGTGGAGGGTATAAAAATAATGTAGTGTTGTTACTGCAATTGAAGATAGTGTTTCTCTTCGAAAAAAGAAATCAGCCCAAGAAAAGATCTTGTAACCGGGGAGAATCGCAACATTGGGAAAGAGGTCCGCAGGGACGTGTACAACACACAGCTTACGCAATAAAATAAGATCATCAAAGCGGCAAAACCTGCCTCCTGGAAGCTTTTTTGTGAACGGGTGTATAGCGTAATGACGCCGCCAAGTTGAAAAAGTTTCTTTCAAAAACCCCGTGCCCAAAGTGACACGTTAATAGACGACATGGGATTAAGAGCAGAGACGACGGAGGATACATTTATGATAAAGGAAGCCTTGAGGAGCTTCAAACCATTTACATAAGTCACCCGGACTGTGGACACCATGATAAAAAGTGCAACATCCAGCGAACTGGTCAATATGCATAAAATAGATGAATCCTTCGATACCAATGCGCGCACATTTGCAGTATGCATGGATACCATGACATAAATAAAAGGTAGAAAGTGGCGAAGGCACAAATATTTCCAACAAAGCTAGCGATTTGAAATTTGCATTTTACGCTTTTAGTGGGTGAAAAACAATTTCACAAAAATATCACATGTTTAGGTATAGCCCCCAAATAGCGGTACCGCCCGATTTCAACTATTTTGAAGGTTTTGGCCGTATTTTTCAACAAATGTTGCTGCAATTTAACAGTTTGGCTTTTCAGAAAGCAAAAAAAAATGCAAACAAAAGTTATAAAAATAGGTCCAAATTTAGACATAGCTCCCACATAGTAGTACCGCCTGATTTCACCTATTTTGAAGGTTTTGACCGTTTTTTCAACAAATGTCGCCGTAATTTGGCATTTTTGCTTCTCAGAAAGTAAAAAATATGCAAACAAAAAACTATCAAAACAGGTACATACTTTGACAGCGCAAATGTAGCGGTACTAACCGATTGGACCCATTTTGAAGGGTTTGATCACTGTGGTATAGGGTATTATAGATTTGTGCATTTGTTTGCGACGCTAAGAAGGAGAAAATAGAATCACTTCCTGATTCGATTTAGCTATGTCCGTCTGTCTGTCCATGTATTATTGTAATCACGGTCCGCATTTGTTGTCCATTTTCACAAAATTTTGTTTAAGTCTCTTTTTCGGTGCATGGACGAACGCTATTGATTTTGAAAAAAATCGGTGGAGATTTAGATATAGCTTTCATATATATCTTTCATCCGATGTGCCCTTTTAAAGCTGTAGAAGCCACAATTTTGGTCCGATCCTTACAAAATGTAGCACAAAGTGTTTCTTTTGACGTCTCAATATGTGCTCAAAATTTCATAAAAATCGGTTCAGATTTAGATATAGCTCCCATATATATCTTTCATTCGATATGCCCTTTTAAAGCTGTAGGAGCCACAATTTTGGTCCGATCTTTACCATATAGGTTGCCCAAAAAGTAATTGCGGATTTTTTAAAAGAAAGTAAATGCATTTTTAATAAAACTTAGAATGATCTTTAATCAAATATACTTTTTTAGACTTTTTTTCTAAAGCAAGCTAAAAGTAACAGCTGATAATTGACAGAAGAAAGAATGCAATAAAAGAGTCACAAGCTGTGAAAAAAATTGTCAACGCCGACTATATGAAAAATCCGCAATTACTTTTTGGGCAACCCAATATATCACCATATATATATATTTTATGCGTTTCGACTTTTAAGGCTGTAGAAGCCACAATTTTCGTACCATCGTAAGAAAATCGTAGAAGCTTCTATTCGATATTTCAATAGGTATGAAAAATTAAAGTCTCACTAGATTTGGATATAAGTGCTATATATTAAAAGTATTATGTAGATTCGGTGGTGTAGGGTATTATATAGTTGGCTCCGCCCGACTTTTGCCTTTCCTTGGTAAAGATATCTAAATCTGATTCAATTTTGATGAAAATTTTCAAAATTTTGTGAAAATCGGACAACAAATGCGGCCTGTACCTTCATTACAAGAATACATGGACAGACGGACACGCAGACATAGCTAAATCGAATCAGGAAGTGATTCTAAGGAGATCGGTATACTTATCAATGGGTCTAGCTCTTCTCCTTCGTAGCATTGCAAACAAACGCACAAATCTATAATACCCTGTACCACAGTGGTGGTGTAGTGTATACATTTTTTTTCAGCGGTGGTTATATCCTCACCAATGCTATATTTGCGAGGTATCCTACCATGTTGAAACATCTCTAACAAGTGGTGTCACTATGCGGCACGCCGTTCAGACTTGGTATAAAAACGGAGACCCCTTATAATTGAGCTTAAACTTTAATCGGACTGCACTGATTGGTATGAGAGAAGTATTCCCTGTTCCTTAATGGGATGTTCATAGGAAATTTAATTAGTTAGTTACATTTAACGCATATGATGTTTTGAATAATACTCTGTAGCTTATATTTATTCTAGCAACTCGTGCACTGATTGCAATAGCAATAACTTTTCCTTAGATGGTAAATATATGTGTCCTGTTACAAAGGGATTAGAGGAAAATTATAATCTATTAAATAAATCTGTTTTTGTTAAAATACATCTTTTCATATGCTTTAATTGATGGTTTTGAAAATCTATTTGCCTCTTCTGTTTCCTCAGAAAACTGCCTTATAGGTTTTAATATATAATCCATTAAAAAATCAAAATACAACACGAAATACTTGTAAATTTTATATATTTGAACTAGCGTAAGCATTACTTTTTTGAAAAGTATATAATGTCGGGCAGATCCGGGCAGCTGAAACTATATATGTTATAAAGTGGAAAGTAACTAAAGTCAACTTCTTTTATGTAATGTGTAATATGAATGTTCAAACAGCTAATTGTTTAAATTATATTCATCGATTTTGATGCAGCCCTTCATCTTTTTGAATATTTCTTCATCAAACCTGGTGAACCTTTTCCAATATTCATAAAGCTATTCATCGATATTCATGAAATTTCTTCAAAATGATTATTATTCATCAGTTTTAGAATACTTGTATCAAAATTTCTCATAAATTGTTAAGAAATTTCATAAAAGATATGACACATTTCATAAAATGTATAAAAATTCTTTAGTTTGATGTAGTGTTTCATATATTATTTATGAAGCATTTCAACAAATTTGATGAAATTTAATTAGGCCCAAATTACATCTTCAATTTGATGAAATATGTCATATATTATGTATGAAGCATTTCATCAACTTTGAAGAAATTTCATTGGATCTATAAAATATTTTTATTGGAGCAAAATTGTTGAAATTATTTCTTCAATTTGATAAAATATTTAGTTAATTATTTATGAAATATTTCATCAACTTTGATTAAATTCATTGGATCTATGAAAATTTTTCATTGGATCCAAATTATTTCCTAAATGTGATGAAGTATTTCATATACTTTTTATGAAATATTTCTTCAAATTTGAAAAAATTTTTTAGTATCTATGAAATATTTTCTTTAATTGGAGCCAAATAATGAATATTTTTTCAAGGGGAGTATGCACTTCTTGCGAAATTTTCGGTTGCATTAAATTCATGTATGTCCCCTATAAAAACAGGTTTTGTAGACTGGTGCGGAGACAAAAAAGTAAACAAAAATAGAATCAGCTGTTCGTATTGGGTAGAATGCAACATTTTTATTAATCTTTCATATATAAAAGTTTTCATACAAAATCTGAGTAGGTCATGGATCAATAAAGAGTAAATATTGCATATACTGCGGCTTATTTTGCTTTGAAAAATAAAAAAAATTAAAAAGAAACAAGATATAGTCCGGTTCGGACCACAATTAAATTATATGTTGGAGACCTGTGTAAAATTTCAGCCAATTCGTATAAGAATTGCGCCCATTGGGGGCTCAAGAAGTAAAGTAGAGAGAACGATATATATGGGATCTGTATCGGGCTATAGACCGATTCAGACCATAACAAACATGTTTGTTGATGGTCATGAGAGGATCCGTCGTACAAAATTTCAGGCATATCGGATAATAATTGCGATCTCTAGGTGTCAAGAAGTCAAGATCCCAGATCGGTTTATATGGCAGCTATATCAGGTTATGATTTGAACCTTATTTGACACAGTTGTTGAAAGTAAAAATAAAATACGTCATGCAAAATTTCAGCCAAATCGGATAGGAATTGCGCCCTCTAGAAGCTCAAGATGTCAAATCCCCAGATCTGTTTATATGACAGCTATATCAGGTTATGAACCGATTTCAACCATACTTGGCACAGTTGTTGGATATAATAACAAAACACATCGTGCAAAATTTCATTTCAATCGGATAAGAATTGCGCACTCTAGAGGCTCAAGAAGTCAAGACCCAAGATCGGTTTATATGGCAGCTATATCAAAACATGAACCGATTTGAACCATACTTGGCAGAGTTGTTGGATATCATAACAAAACACGTCGTGCGAAATTTCATTCCAATCGGATAAGAATTGCGCACTCTAGAGACCCAAGAAGTCAAGACCCAAGATCCGTTTATATATCAGCTACATCAAAACATGGACCGATATCGCCCATTTACAATACCAACTGACCGACGCTAATAAGAAGTATTTGTGCAAAATTTCAAGCGGCTAGCTTTACTCCTTCGAAAGTTAGAGTGCTTTCGACAGACAGACGGACGGACGGACAGACGGACGGACATGGCTAGATCGACCTAAAATGTCGCGACGATCAAGAATATATATACTTTATGGGGTCTCAGACGAATATTTCGAGTAGTTACAAACAGAATGACGAAATTAGTATACCCCCCATCTTATGGTGGAGGGTATAAAAAACTCCTTCGATAGGGGTTAATCCATATTCATGGTTTGTTAAGCCAAACTGCTCTTAACTTATCAAATATAATAAAATTTGTTTCAAATAGTTAAACAAGTAAAAGCGTGCTAAGTTCGGCCGGGCCGAATCTTATATACCCTCCACCATGGATCGCATTTGTCGAGTTCTTTTCCCGGCATCTCTTCTTAGGCAAACAAGGATATAAGAAAAGATTTGTTCTGCTATTGGAGCGATATCAAGATATGGTCCGGTTCGGACCACAATTAAATTATATGTTATAGACCTGTGTAAAATTTCAGCCAATTCGAATAAGAATTGCGCCCATTGGGGGCTCAAGCAGTAAAATAGAGAGAACGATTTGTATGGGAGCTGTATCGGGCAATAGACCGATTCAGACCATAATAAACACGTACGTTGATGATCATGAGAGGATCCGTCGTACAAAATTTCAGGCATATCGGATAATAATTGCGACCTCTAGGGATCAAGAAGTCAAGATCAAAGATCGGTTTATATGTCACCTACATCAGGATATGGACCGATTTGAACGTTATTTGACACAGTTGTTGAAAGTAAGAATAAAATACGTCGTGCAAAATTTCAGCCAAATCGGATAGGAATTGGGCCCTCTAGAAGCTCAAGAAGTCAAATCCCCAGATCTGTTTATATGACAGCTATATCAGGTTATGGACCGATTTGAACCATACTTGGCACAGAATACTTCGTGCAAAATTTCATTTCAATCGGATAAGAATTGCGCACTCTAGAGGCTCAAGAAGTCAAGACCCAAGATCGGTTTATATGGCAGCTATATCAGGTTATGGACCGATTTGAACCATACTTGGCATAGTTGTTGGATGTCATAACAAAACACGTGGTGCAAAATTTTATTCCAATTGGATAAAAATTGCGCACTCTAAAGGCTCAAGAAGTCAAGACCCAAGATCGGTTTATATGGCAGCTATATCAAAACATGGACCGATATGGCCCATTTGCAATACCAACCGACCTATACTAATAAGAAGTATTTGTACAAAATTTCAAGCGGCTAGCTTTACTCCTTCGGAAGTTAGCGTGCTTTCGACAGACAGACGGACGGACGGATATGGCTAGATCGACATAAAATGTCGCGACGATCAAGAATATATATACTTTATGGTGTCTCAGACGAATGTTTCGAGTAGTTACAAACAGAATGACGAAATTAGTATACCCCCCATCTTATGGTGGAGGGTATGAAAAGTACAATTATATTGTTGGCAATCCGTAGATATTTTGGTTCAGGATCACTCCAGCGACATTTGTCTTCAATATATAGAATCAGTAAACAACATATAGAAAAGCTAATAGATTTGTGTGTATAGCTCCAATAAAAATGTTTAAATCAGGCGTGTCTTCAATATCCAAAGAGAAATTTATTAAATGGTCAAACGAATTCAATTCACTCTGGCAATTTCCGAATTGTGTTAGAGCTGCAGACGGGACGCATTTCGCTATTAAAGCACCAGAAAGTGCTGGATCTCTATTTCAAAGTAAGAAACATTGAAAATACTTATATTCATGTTCATGATATTTTAACAAAGGAGAAGAACCTCAGGGATATCATTGTTTTAATAGCGGTTGCTGATGCAAATTATAAATTAACCTACTTGGATACCCGCGCTTATGGCAGCGAAGGCGACGCAAATGTGTTTTCGACGTCCAAATTTGGCCAAAACTTAATTGGTGATAACTTAAATTTCTCTGAAGATTCTGTAGTAAATGGGGAAAAGGTTAAATTTTTATATCTGGCAGACAATTCTTTTCCACTTTGCAAGCGTATCAAAAAGCCGTACGGAGAGAAACAGAATCTTTCTGATGAAGAAAGAATTTTTAATTATCGTTTGAGCCGTGACAGAGGATGTGTAGAAAATGCTTTTGGGATATTATGTTGGAAGTGGTTATGTCTCAAAAGAACAATGTTTTGTTCACCCTACAGAGCACAAACAACTAAAAGCGTGCTAAGTTCGGCCGGGCCGAATCTTGGAAACCCACCACTATGGATTCTGCTAAAAATTTTATCTTTCTCTTTGACACCATGTCTGAAATCCCACGTGATCTGTCAAATACTAATGCATGAAAATTCTAACCTCAAAAAAATCACCCTTTACAAAGTAAATTTAGTTGAAGGGCATAATTTCATTTTACATACCACACTTCTGTCAAACCAGCATAAATTAAAGCTTCTAGGAACCGAGCAAGGATAATCGAGAGAGCGGTTTATATGAGAGCTATACCAGGTTATAGACCGATTTGGACCATACTTTGCACAGTTGTTGGAAATTATAACAGAACATAATGTGCTAAATTTTTGCAAAATCGGAAAATTGCGGCTTTTAGGGGTTAAAGATGTCTAATCGGGAGATCGGTTATAGACCGATATGGACACAGTTGTTGGAAGTCATAACAGAACACCACATGCAAAATTTCAGCCATATCGGACAAAATCTTCTGCTTGTAAGGGCTCTAGAAATCAAATCGGAGGTTTATATGGGTGCTATATCATATAATAGACCGATTTGGACCGTACTTGGTGCACTTATTGGAAGTCAAAACGAAACACTACATGTAAAATTTCAGCCAAATTGGACAAAAATTGTGGCTTGCAAGGACTCAAGAAGTCAAATCGGGAGATCGGTTAATATGGGAGCTGCATCAGGTTATAGACCGATTCGGACCGTACTTACCAAAGTTGTTTAAAGTCATAACGGAACACTGTGTGCAAAATTTAAGCCAAATGGGATTAAAATTGCTTCCAGGGGCTCAAGAAGTCAAATCTGTAGGTTCATCTATTTTGGAGCTTTATCTAAATCTGAACCGATATTGCCCATTTGCAATCCCTAATGACCTATATTAATGTTTAGTATCTGTGCAAATTTCAAGCGGCTAGCTTTACGCGTTCGAGCGGACGGGCAGACATGGCTAGATCGACTCAGTTCGCCGAGACGATCAAGAACATATATACTTTATGGGGTCTTAGGCGAATATTTCGAGGTGTTGCAAACGGAATGACTAGATTCGTGTATGGGGTCTTAGACGAATATTTCGAGGTGTTGCAAACGGAATGACTAGATTCGTGTACCCCCATCCTATGGTGGTGGGTATAATAATAAAATATTATTATAATATAAATATTAATGAGTAAGTATGAGAAAATTTAAAAGAAGCGGGGACATAAACCCCAAAATAATTTTGGGCGTTATGACCAGCTACCTCCCGTAAATGCAAATGTCAAAGTGGTTTTAAAAATAAACTTTGTTTTACAGGTTATCTTCTTCAAATGTGTGTTTAAAGTTGTATTTTTATCATTATAAAACTGTTTTGCTGCTTATGTATTGAATATCGGATCAAATAAAATATCGTTTTAAAATCCTGGAAAAAATCACATCTGCGTTAAAAAGCATTCGACATTTAATTTATTGCAAAATCAAAACAAAAATAAATTAATTGTACTCAGCTTTTCGCATGACCTTACCTTATAAGTGCATCCTGTAAATACTCCAAGAAATTACAACTCTACATTGAATACCCAACTGATAATATACTGGAAAACAAACTGGAAACAAACCACTTTTACAAAGAAATCTTTGGGCATTCTCTACAAAATCAATCAAATATGAATTTTTGGCTAAATTTTTGTCATACTTTCAAATAATTTGTTTTACCCCAAGACTTTCAATTCAAGCATTAAAAATCATTCTCTATGCTTCTCTACTAGCTTCAAATATCCCTATTCTCCTTTAGCGCTATGGTAAAATGAACAACGTAAATCGACCACACGGAAATGTAATTGAATGTGAATGTATTTTTGAAAACATCCTTTGGTTGATTAATTTTTCGTAAAATTACATTCACAAAAATATTCAAATAAAACTCGCCACAAACACTACAGACACACACAAATGAAATGAAATCATAAAGCCCGTCTAACTCTCTGGGCAAATGAAAAGAAAACTAATTTAAGACCAGGAAGAAACAAGGTGGAGAGGGCTGCTGATGGCAATGATGTCGTCGTTGAAGTTACAAACAACTTTTACACAATAACTACATTTTTCCCGGAAAGAATCTTAGCCGCAACCATTTCGAATTTACAATGGCTTGCGAATGTGAATAAAATACGCAGAACTTTACACTCTGCGGCAGAGTATTTGGAGCAGACAGTAGAAATGACCAGACGGATGGACAGCTTGACAAAAGCTAAGAAATGGTGTAGGAGTATTTTGAATCAAACATGGAAATGACTAAAAGACCAATGGTATTACTAAAGGAATGCTGTTATTACAGCTCAAAAGTCATACTTTTATGGAATAAATACATGAACGAACGGAATGAATAGAAATGGGCTGAGAATTTCCTTTCAACAGTATTTTTGTGTTAGAAGCTTGGGTTCGAATAATGAATATTGAGGAAACTTTAAAACATTGTTGTTATTTAACATTATGTTGTGTCTTCCTCTATAATTTTCCTAGTGAACTCTGTTAAATAGCTAGATCTAAGATCTCTGCAACTTTGGCGGGATGCGTGCTGAATGATCTGGTGGAAAGTCGAGTACGATTGACCGGAAAAAATTAACATATTATGTGTGGTTCATAGTTAAAAACTGGCCACATACATATCTCGTAATCCTAGCCCAGTAAAAATTGGAACTGCATCTGTCATTATGTACTTGAAGCAAAATTAATTTGAATTACTGGAGAAGGTTATTCTTATACCCTTCACCATTCCGCCATTTCGCCATTCCGTTTGCTACACCGCGAAATATGCGTCTAAGACCCCATAGAATATATATATTATTGATCGTCATGACATACTAAGTCGATCTGGCCATGTTCGTCCGTCCGTCTGTCCATCCGTCTGTACGCCCGTCTGTCGAAAGCGCGCTAACTTTCGAAGGAGCAAAGCTAGGCGCTTGCAATTTTGCATAAATATATATTATTAGTATAGGTCGATTGGGATTGTAAATGGGCCAAATCGGTCCATGCTTCGATATAGCTGCCATGATGATCTAGAGGACTCAATTTGCACGTGGTATTTCTGTATCAATTCCAAAAACTGTGCTAAGTATGGTATAAATCGGTTTATAACCTGATATAGCTACCATATAAACGGATCTTGGGTCTTGACTTCTTGAGCCACTAAAGGACGCATTTCTCATTCAATTTGGCTGAAGTTTAGCATGAAGTGTTTTGTTATGTCTTCCAACAACTGTGCGAAGCATGGTTTAAATCGGGTTTTAACTATATATATATATATATATAGCTGCCATATTAACCGATATGGGATCTTGGCTTCTTGAGCCGATAGATGGCGAAATTTTTATCTGATTTTGCTGAAATTTTGTACAACGGCTTCTCCCATAACCTTTGGTCTTAATCGATCTATAGCCTCATACAGCACCCACATAAACCGATCTCCCCATTATGCTTATTGATCCCCTACAAGACGCAATTCTTAACCGGATGGACTGTAATATAACCCAATGACTTCTACTATGGTCTTCAACATTCAATTCACTTATGGTACAATTCGGACAATAACTTGATATATCTCCAATAGCAAAATAATTCTTATCCATTATTCTTAGTTTGCCTAAAAAGATATACCGCACAAAGAACTCGACAAATACGATTCGGTCTGGCCGAACTTAGCACGCTCTAACTTGCTTTAAGTGTAATGGTCTCCACTGGATGCGACAAACTCCACTGGCTGACAGACGACTGGTTATTTCGGGCTCTTGACGAAGACACTTGGTTCCAGTCTTAAGGACAAGGTCGAACCTATTCTATCTTCGCATGCCTATAATTTGCCTAGGTCATCAGCCTTCTCTGGCAAACCAATAAGATCTTTAACAGGTTGGAATTATATGATCCTAGAACTCTCACCGATAAGAAGAGGGACTCCCTTAATTGTGCTATCCCAAAAGCTACACGTCTAGATTCGGAAACAGTAACACAGTCAGCCAAAGGGCTACGGAAACCTGGATGGGATGCTCCATGCCCAAAATAACTAAGGCGAACAAAAGTAATTCGGGTCCAAGAACCTTTGCTAATGTCGCTAAGGACAACATTGTTATTTTAGAAGTCGACAAGGGAGAAGAACTGCAATAATTGGAGTAGGATAGACAATGGACTGCCATCTGAATAATCCGATGTCCTCGCGGAATTTTCTGGGCCTCTTTCAGTTTGTGACGATACATACCGGTATCGGGGCTGCTACAAACTAATAACTTTCGGGGATCAACTCTCAATTGAAATGTATCGTGCGCCCTTAGAAAGATTGGCGGGATCGTGAAAGCCGCAGTACTGGACTAAGTCAATATGGAAGATTTAACCTTATGCGCGTGGACATTGTGGCTAGATAAATTGTGCTGTGAGCATTCCGAAATTATGTGGCCCAATGTAGACTTGAAGAGGTCTACTGCTTTTCTGTCTCTGATTGTACGTCTCAGTCATTGTGTCCGTCATAATTTCTGTCTGGTTGAAAATATGCTGATAACTTTTTTCCAAAGCTATGAGGACGTCGAAGAAGAAGAGACTATAGAACATCTGGTGTGTATGTGTCCCACACTGACAATCAGGATCAAGCTGTTGGGCTTATTAAAACGATCTGGATGGTTCAGTGGTAGGAACTAGAAGGCATCTTCCTTCTCCTGCTCTTGTGGTATCTCAATGGTCGAAAACGTCTGAGTATAATATTCCATCCTTGGTCCGCTATATACAAATATGGTTCGATCTATATTCGGTACAAATGTAATGGGGTCTAGAACAACCTATTGTTTCAAAATTCAGCGCAATGGAGATGTAAATACCACTTGTAGATCATGATGATAGATATTTCCAAATATGGACCAATCTGGTCCATGCCAAAGTCTTAAATCGGCAGATCGGTTCAATTTGTGTCTACACGCAAAAACATAAAACGTTTGGGAAATTGTAACGACAAGCAAAATACATTTATGGCGAAGTGTTGCTGTTATTGTAACCGTGTAACGTTTCGCTTGAATATATTTAACTTTAGCCACAGGGACGTAGCCAGGAGGGAGGACTCGGGCCCAAGCCCCACCAAAAATGAGATCGTCTACAAAAAAAATATAAATAAATAATTTTTTTTTCTGTAGATAAAATTTTAATTAAATTTATTTTTAACACAAAATTTCACTAAAATTTTCTTGAATGACCAAATTTCGTAGCAATAATCTTCTTATATATATAAAAATCAATTTGTGCTTGTGTTTGTTTGCCGGTTTGTTTGTTTGTATGTTTGTTTGTGTGTTCCTTATAGGCTCAAAAACAGTTGAACCGATTTTCATGAAATTTGCACCGATAGTGCATAATGATCCCGTGGTGAATATAGGGTATTACATTTTTTGATGTCTGAAGGGCGTCGGACCCTTCCCCTTAACATATTTTTGAGAAACGCTAGATTTCGGTGATTGGTGGTGTGATTTAAGCGAAATTTTGTGTGCTCTCTAATATGAACGTAAAAATAAAAATTTGGTATCCACATTTCGGATGGGGTACCTAGGGGGGCCGCCCCACCCTAAAACCTACCCAATATATATTTAGATCAATCACGACAATATGGGACTCAAACGAAAGGTATTTAGAATTAGAAAACGCATCTGATATCCAATTGTCGGACCAAGTGTTTGGGGGAATACCTTAACCCCCAAAACACCCCTAAATCGGACATATTTACCAACCATGGCAATATGGAACTCAAATGAAAGGTATTTGCGAGTAGAAATAGAATCGGATATCCAAATGTGGGACCAATATTCTGGAGGTCCACCTTTACCCCAATACACCCAAAAACCAGGACTTACTACTGACCATGGCAAAATGGGGCCTAAATAAAAGGTATTAGAGTGTAGAATACGAATCAGATATCCAAATTTGGGTCCAAGTCTTTGGGGGATGTCTCTCCCAAAAAAACCCCCCAAAGAGGAAAAATTTACGACCATCGAAATATGGGACTCAAGTGAAAGGTCTTTGGAAGTAAAGCAAGAATTGATATCAATATTCAGGAAAAAGTGCCCATGGGCCACCCGACCCCCATAACACCACCCATATAGGACGTATTTGCTGACCATTCCAATATAGGGCTGTAATAAGAGGTCACTGAATTGCCGCCTCATTCCCCAAAATACCCCCCAAACTGGTCATGTTTGCCGACTATGGAAATATGGGACTCAAATGAAGGGTATTTGGGAGTAGACCACGAATCTGAAATCAAATTTCGGGACTAACTGCCTAGGGGACACGCCACTTCCATAACAACCCCCAAATAGGACGTATTTGCCCGCCATGACAATTTGGGTCTTAAATGGAGTGGATGTCGATATTGATAGTTTTTAGGGCCCATACCCCAAAACCGGACATATTTGCTAACTTTTGTATTAAGGGCTTTAAAATAAAGGAATTTGAGATTACGAAATGAATTTGATATCCAATTTTAAGGCTGATTGCAATATGGAGTTCAAATAAATGATATTTGAGAGTAGAGCGCGATGCTGACATATTTTCAAGGCTATGTGTTTTGGGGACCACCCCACTCTCTAAAACACCCCTAGGGCATATTTACCGACCACGTCAATGTGGGGCTCAAACGGAAGATATTGGGGAAAAACACGAAATTGTAACCCTCTTTCGGGACCTATTATTTGGGGTCTACTCCTTCCCCATAACATCCCACAAACAGCAATTATTTACTGACCATCACAATATATGGCTCAATAAAAGGTACATGGGAGTAGAATACGAATCTGATATCCAAATGTGGAACCGTGTACAAATTTTATGGCCATGTGCTTGAGGACGCCTCATCTCATAAACTCCACTTAAACCAATGGTAATATGTGGTTGAAATAAATGGTATTTGAGAGAAGTGCACGATGCTGATAATTTTTTCAGGGCCAAGTGTCACCAAGTGCCGAGGTGGTTCCCTACCACCTCGACCTCGACAACACCCTCAAATCATTACAATATAGGACTGAAATAAAGACTTTTAAGAATGGAGTATAACAAACACCCAATCGGATATGACCCTTAACCCTTCGAGCGAATTCATAGACTTATAACAATAATGTTGGATTCAGATAAAGGCATTTGTTTGTTATACTGTTATTCAAGCGATACACATATACTGTTTTCGTAGCATGGTATTGTATTTTACTTTAAGATCTTGAATTGAAAATTAACATTCAAAGGATAATTTTGTTCCACATATTAAGTAAAAGAAGGTGCAGCGGAGCGGGCCCGAATCAGTTAGTATAGTATAAAGACAAAATTACCCAACACATTTTTATACCCACCACCGACGGATGGGGGTATATTCTTTTTGTCATTCAGTTTGCAGCACATCGAAATATCCATTTTCGACCCTATAAAGTATATTTTGGGTTGCCCAAAAAGTAATTTCGGATTTTTCATATTGTCGGCGTTGACAAATTTTTTCACAGCTTGTGACTCTGTAATTGCATTCTTTCTTCTGTCAGTTATCAGCTGTTACTTTTAGCTTGCTTTAGAAAAAAAGTGTAAAAAAAGTATATTTGATTAAAGTTCATTCTAAGTTTAATTAAAAATGCATTTACTTTCTTTTAAAAAATCCGCAATTACTTTTTATGCTTGTTCAGCGCAAAAATCTAAGACGATCTAGACGTGTCCGTCCGTCTGTCTGTTGAAATCACGCTGCAATCTTAAAAAAAAAAGAGATATTGAGCTGAAACTTTGCATAGATCCTTTTTTTTGTCCATAATCAGATTAAGTTCGAAGATGGACTATATCTTGATATAGCCCCCACATATACCGATCGGCCGATTTTGGGTCTTAGGCCAATAAAAGCCACATTTATTATGCGATTGGCTGAAATTTGGGACAGTGAGTAATGTTAGCCCCTTCGACATCCTTTGGCAATTTTGGTCAGATCGGTTCAGATTCGGATATAGCTGTCATATAGACCGATTTCTCGATTTAAGGTCTTGGGCCCATAAAAGGCGCATTTATCGTCCGATGTCGCCGAAATTTGGGACAGTTAGTTATGTTAAGCCCCTTGACATACTTCTGCAATATGGCATAGATCGGTCCAGATTTGAATATAACTGCCATATAGACGGAACTCTCGATTTAAGGTTTTGGACCCATAAAAGGCGCATCTATTGCCCGATTTTGCCGAAATTTGAGACTGTGTTTTGTGTTAGGCTCTTCGATATTTTTCTGCAACTTGGCCCAAATCGGTCCAGATTTGGATATAGCTACCATGTAGACCGATATCTCGATTTAAAATCTTGACCCCCAAAAAGCCGCATTTATAATCCGATTTCACTGAAATTATTATCAGTGACTTATGTAAGACTTTCCGACATCCGTTTCGTATATGGTTCAGATCGGTTTATTTTTAGATGTAGCTACTGTACTTATTAATATTTGGTCCAAATCGGAACATATTTCGATATAATTGCTATTATGAAAGGTGGTTTACATATATACCCTAGGTGGTGGGTATCCATAGTTCGGCCGGGCCGAACTTAATGCATTTTTTTTTTGTTTTTTCTTAAGGAAAAATGTGTGATGAAATTTTTACTTAAAACAAAATTTTAATGATATTTTATCCTGCAATGGCATGTCAACTTTAACGAAATATTTTTCCAAAGACAAAAGTTCAATGCAACATTCAATAACAAAGAATCCACAGCCATGGCCGGACTCCCCTCGAAATTAATTTTCAAAAACAAAATTTCATTTCAATTTTTTTTAAAGACAAAATAGTTGTAATTTTTTTTCTAGAGATAAAATTTTAATAAAATTTCATCTAAAGACTAAATTTTAATTAACTTTGTTTCTAAAGGTTAAATTTCAGTTGGGCCTACCTCGAAATTAGTTTTTAAAACCAATATTTGAAAATTTTTGTGCCAGCTCAATGCATTTTGGTATACTACTGTTTACCTAAACTTCTCGTTGTCTACAAATTTCAATAAATATTTTAAGTTTTAATAAAATTTTCTTTAAAGAGCGAATAGCAATATTATTTTTGAATTTTCTCTTTATTCGAATTTTCTTATTTTAATTTAGATTTTATCTGTAAAAAATAATTATTTTAAAATTGTTTTAAATAAAATATTTTGTTTGTTAGTCTGAAAAACTTTATTTAATAACAAAGAATAATTAGAGATATTTTACTATAAATTAGTTGAATGTGTCAGCAATGAAATGCAAGCTTTGAAGGACACGGAAACACAATTTTTAAACCCCGAAATGATTACCATGATTAATTAACATTAAACAAGTAAGAGCGTGCTAAGTTCAGCCGGGCCGAATCTTATATACCCTCCACCATGGTCGCAGCTGTCGAGTTCTTTGCGCAGTATCTGTTTTTTGGTAAACAAAGTATAATGAATAAGGACGGAGGAGCAGCTATATCACGTTATAGTCCGGTTCGCTGCTCAAGAAGCGAAATCGGGAGATCGGTTTATATGGGAGCTGTATCAAGCTATAGATCGATTGTGACCATATTGCACACGTATGTTGAAGGCCGTGGGAGGAGCCGTTGTACAAAATGTGTGCCAAATCGGATGAGAATTGGCTCAAGAACTCAAGACCCAAGATGGGTTTATATGGCAGCTATATCAGGTTATGGACCAATTTGAACCATACTTCGCACAGTTGTTGGAAGTGATATCAAAACACCATCTGAAAAATTTCAGTCAAATCGGAAGAGAATTGCGCCCTCTAGAGGCTCAAGAAGTCAAGACCCAAGATCGGTTTATATGGCAGCTATATCCGGTTATGTACCGATTTAGACCATAGTACTTACAAATGTTGGAAGTGATACCAAAACACCACGTGAAAAATTTCAGTCAAATCGGACGAGAATTGCGCTCTCTAAAGGCTTAACGAGTCAAGACCCAAGACCGGTTTATATGGCAGCTATGTCAAAACATAGACCGATTTGGTCCATTTACAATCCCAACCGATCTACACTAATAAGAAGTATTTGGGCAAAATTTCAAGCGGTTAGCTTTACTCCTTCAAAAGTAAGAGTGCTTTCGACAGGCAGATGGATTGACGGACGGACATGGCTGGTTCGACTTAGAATGTAACGACGATCAAGAATATATATACTTTATGGGGTCTTAGACGCACATTTCGAGGCGTTACAAACAGAATGACGAAATTGGTATACCCACATCCTATGGTGGAGGGTATAAAAATAATTATTTCAAATAAAACCATTTGGTTTCTTTTTAGAATTTCACAATTGTCAATGCAGTATTGAATGCAATTGAAACGGAACTCACAGCGATTAAGGTTCGAAATCTATCAGTCAATTGATTCTAGCAGTTTTCTTAAATCGTATTAGTCAGCAGACGTTTTTCTATGAGACATCATGCAAATTATAAGCATATACGGCAATAGTTGGACACATTTTTCCACAGACATCCCTCCGAAAACAGATTTTCGATCGATTTTAATAAAGTTCGAAGGAGAATTTACCGACATCATATAAGCAGAATGTACACGCAAAAAATCTAACGTTTGGGATATTATTTTTACAAACAAAATACTTTTATCACGAGGCTTTTCTTTTATTGTAACCGTGTAATACTCACACTATCGCACATTACTATATACGTACAAAATAATAAAATCCCAAGCAGGCCCATGGGCTTTCAAATAATTGCAATTTTGTGCTCATCGCTGCTATAGATACATTCTCACACACAACATGCTTTCCTTTCTTGTTTTGACTGAGCAAATAGCAGTCAGTATGTTGAGCAGCTTGGTATGCTCGGAAAGTGAAAATTTTTAAAGTCTCGCCTCAGGTGCAAAAATATTGGCATGTCCAATGGCAACAAATCATTAGAGCAGCACAAAAAACACGACAAGAATTTCTAAGGCACATTTCATTCGGATAAGAATTGCGCCTTGTAGGTGCTCAAAAAGCAAAATCGGGAGATAGGTTTATATGGCAGCTGTATCAAGCTGTTGATCGAATCAGACCATATTAGACACGTATGTTGAAGGTCGTGAAAGAAACCGTTGTACAAAATTTCAGTCAAATTGGATGAGAATTTCATCCTCTAGAGGCTCAAGAAGTTGAGATCCCAGGGTGGTTTATGTGGCAGCTATATCAGGTTATGTACCGATTTGCGCCATACTAGCACAGTTTTTGGAAGTCATAACAAAACACCTCACGCAAAATTGCAGCCTAATTGGATGAGAATTGCGCGCTCTATTGGCTCAACATGTCAAGATCCAAGATCAGTTTATATTATAGCTATACCAGATTATGATCCGATTTGATACCAAAACACCACGTGCAAAGCTTAAGTCAAATCAGACGATAATTGCGCCCCCTAGAGGCTCAACTAGTCAAGGCCCAAGATCGGTTTATGCGGCAGCTATATCAAAACATGGACGGATTTGGCCGATTTACAATTCCAACCGACCTACACTAATAAAAAGTATTTGTGGACGGGCGGACGGACAGACGGATGGACATAGCTAGATCAACTTAAAATGGCATAACGATCAAGAATATATATACGTTAAGGGGTCTCAGACGCATATTTCGAGGTGTTACAAACAGAATGACGAAATTAGTATACCCCCATCCTATGGTGGAGGGTAAAAAAGGTTTGAGTTTGAATCGTGTTACAACATTAAATAGAACTTTTCATCCTTTTCTATATGCAAAATCTATTTTTAACGTTTGACGTTAAATTAATTTATAAATAAAGAAAAACTAGTTGAAACCCCGAATAACATATTTTATATATGGAGAATGAAATTGAAATTGTCCGGAAAAAAATTCTTCTGTTTGTCACAAAACCTTGGAGAATTTAAAGCAAAAGTCATGTACTTTTAACGTAAAGAAAGTCCAACGTTTTTCAGAAAAGAATTTGACTTGGCGGAAATTTCCTTTATATTAAACGAACTATTTTTTTGCGTGTATATCAAGCTATAGTCCGATGTAGGCCATCTTCGAAATTTACCTGCTTGTTGTAAAACAAGTTATTTGCTCAAAGTTCATTTTTCTACGCTGCAGCTTGACTTCAACAGACGGGCGGACAGACTGATGGATAAAACGGTACGACGATCGACGACATCTTCACTCGATGTGAACGAGGCCTTCCTGTTAAATTCACATGCTTTCCCATTTTACGATTCCACATGGATGGACACAATAGTGTCCGGTCACTCAAGACATTGCCATGTCCTGAGTTCGGAGTTAAATCTGGGATTGCAAACATTTCTCCACGTACTTCGACCTCGAATCCTGAAGTTGTCTTTCTGAAACTGTCTCGGTGTAAAATAGTCCAAGACCTTCGGCAGTTTTTCATCCGCATCCATAATACCCAAAAGAGTAAATATAATATGGGTTAACATCTTACTTCCTGGCGAAAAGCAGCGAAGCCAGGATTTTATTTCAGCGGGGTCACCTCACTTTGGCTACAAACAAAAAAAAAAAAATTTTTGAATTTTAGCCTTAGAAAGAATGAGAAATTACGCCGAACGTCCTCCTGCAGGGCGCCTTCCTGCTTCTTTCCTCCGTATTTCGGTTCCATGGCAGTTTCCAATCGAATACTAGGGCCAGGAATTCTGTCTCAGGCGAATAGTCCCGTTCAATGAAAGGTGTCCCTAATCCGAGCGAAGAGCACTATCTTCGTCTTCCTTGGGTTAGTACTCAACCCATTCTCGTAACCCATCTCATCAGTTACCTTTCCATGATCTAGATAATCGTCGACTGAAATTTGCCTTTTATCAATAGCACAATACTATCTCCCAAGTCCGCGTTAATTATTCTGCCGCATAGCATTTGTCGAACGGGATATATTCAGGTTAACTACCTTGCAGTCCAGGGCAGTACTCAACCTTATCTCTGTTGATAAAAGCCGCCAAGGTTAGAAAGGCGTTTCGACTCCTCTTACCACATCGTGAAGGGCCGTCTCCACCAGCGTGGTATCTCAATGGTCGAAAACGTCTGAGTATAATATTCCATCCTTGGTCCGCTATATACAAATATGGTTCGATCTATATTCGGTACAAATGTAATGGGGTCTAGAACAACCTATTGTTTCAAAATTCAGCGCAATGGAGATGTAAATACCACTTGTAGATCATGATGATAGATATTTCCAAATATGGACCAATCTGGTCCATGCCAAAGTCTTAAATCGGCAGATCGGTTCAATTTGTGTCTACACGCAAAAACATAAAACGTTTGGGAAATTGTAACGACAAGCAAAATACATTTATGGCGAAGTGTTGCTGTTATTGTAACCGTGTAACGTTTCGCTTGAATATATTTAACTTTAGCCACAGGGACGTAGCCAGGAGGGAGGACTCGGGCCCAAGCCCCACCAAAAATGAGATCGTCTACAAAAAAAATATAAATAAATAATTTTTTTTTCTGTAGATAAAATTTTAATTAAATTTATTTTTAACACAAAATTTCACTAAAATTTTCTTGAATGACCAAATTTCGTAGCAATAATCTTCTTATATATATAAAAATCAATTTGTGTTTGTGTTTGTTTGCCGGTTTGTTTGTTTGTATGTTTGTTTGTGTGTTCCTTATAGGCTCAAAAACAGTTGAACCGATTTTCATGAAATTTGCACCGATAGTGCATAATGATCCCGTGGTGAATATAGGGTATTACATTTTTTGATGTCTGAAGGGCGTCGGACCCTTCCCCTTAACATATTTTTGAGAAACGCTAGATTTCGGTGATTGGTGGTGTGATTTAAGCGAAATTTTGTGTGCTCTCTAATATGAATGTAAAAATAACAAGTAAAAGCGTGCTAAGTTCGGCCGGGCCGAATCTTATATACCCTCCACCATGGATCGCATTTGTCGAGTTCTCTTCCCGGCATCTCTTCTTAGGCAAAACAGGATATAAGAAAAGATTTGTTCTGCTATTAGAGCGACATCAAGATATGGTCCTGTTTGGACCACAATTAAATTATATGTTGGAGACCTGTGTAAAATGTCAGCCAATTCGAATAAGAATTGCGCTCTTTGTGAGCTCAAAAAGTAAAATAGAGAGATCGATTTATATGGGAGCTGTATCGGGCTATGGTCCGATTCAGATCATAATAAACACGTATGTTGATGGTCATGAGAGAATCCGTCGTACAAAATTTCAGGCAAATCGGATAATAATTGCGACCTCTAGAGGCTCAAGAAGTCAAGATCCCAGATCGGTTTATATGGCAGCTATATCAGGTTATGAACCGACTTGTACTTTATTTGCCATAGTTGTTGAAAGTAACAATAAAAAACGTCTTGCGACATTTCAGCCAAATCGGATAGGAATTGCGCCCTCTAGAAGCTCAAGAAGTCAAGTCCCCAGATCTGTTTATATGACAGCTATATCAGGTTATGAACCGATTTGAACCATATTTGGCACAGTTGTTGGATATCATAACAAAATACTACGTGCCAAAATTCATTCAAATTGGATAAGAATTGCGCCCTCTAGAGGCTCAAGAAGTCAAGACCCAAGATCGGTTTATATGACAGCTATATAAGGTTATAGATCGATTTGAACCATACTTGGCACAGTTGTTGGATATCGTAACAAAACATGTCATGCTAAATTTCATTCCAATCGGATAAGAATTGCGCCTTCTAGAGGCTCAAGAAGTCAAGACCCAAGATCGGTTTATATGGCAGCTATATCAGGTTATGGACCGATTTGAACCATACTTGGCACAGTTATTGGATATCAATACAAAACACGTCGTGCAAAATTTCATCCCAATCGGATAAGAATTGGGCACTCTAGAGGCTCAAGAAGTCAAGACCCATGATCGGTTTATATGGCAGCTATATCAGGTTATGGACCGATTTGAACCATACTTGGCACAGTTGTTGGATATCATAACAAAACACGTCGTGCAAAATTTCATCCCAATCGGATAATTGGATCGGAATTGCGCACTCTAGAGGCTCAAGAAGTCAAGACCCAAGATCGGTTTATATGGCAGCTATATCAAAACATGGACCGATATGGCCCATTTACAATACCAACCGACCTACACTAATAAAAAGTATTTGTGCAAAATTTCAAGCGGCTAGCTTTACTCCTTTGGAAGTTAGCGTGCTTTCGACAGACAGACGGACGGACGGACGGACGGACGGACGGACAGACGGACGGACATGGCTAGATCGACATAAAATGTCGCGACGATCAAGAATATATATACTTTATGGGGTCTCAGACGAATATTTCGAGTAGTTACAAACAGAATGACGAAATTAGTATACCCCCCATCTTATGGTGGAGGGTATAAAAATTTGGTATCCACATTTCGGATGGGGTACCTAGGGGGGCCGCCCCACCCTAAAACCTACCCAATATATATTTAGATCAATCACGACAATATGGGACTCAAACGAAAGGTATTTAGAATTAGAAAACGCATCTGATATCCAATTGTCGGACCAAGTGTTTGGGGGAATACCTTAACCCCCAAAACACCCCTAAATCGGACATATTTACCAACCATGGCAATATGGAACTCAAATGAAAGGTATTTGCGAGTAGAAATAGAATCGGATATCCAAATGTGGGACCAATATTCTGGAGGTCCACCTTTACCCCAATACACCCAAAAACCAGGACTTACTACTGACCATGGCAAAATGGGGCCTAAATAAAAGGTATTAGAGTGTAGAATACGAATCAGATATCCAAATTTGGGTCCAAGTCTTTGGGGGATGTCTCTCCCAAAAAAACCCCCCAAAGAGGAAAAATTTACGACCATCGAAATATGGGACTCAAGTGAAAGGTCTTTGGAAGTAAAGCAAGAATTGATATCAATATTCAGGAAAAAGTGCCCATGGGCCACCCGACCCCCATAACACCACCCATATAGGACGTATTTGCTGACCATTCCAATATAGGGCTGTAATAAGAGGTCACTGAATTGCCGCCTCATTCCCCAAAATACCCCCCAAACTGGTCATGTTTGCCGACTATGGAAATATGGGACTCAAATGAAGGGTATTTGGGAGTAGACCACGAATCTGAAATCAAATTTCGGGACTAACTGCCTAGGGGACACGCCACTTCCATAACAACCCCCAAATAGGACGTATTTGCCCGCCATGACAATTTGGGTCTTAAATGGAGTGGATGTCGATATTGATAGTTTTTAGGGCCCATACCCCAAAACCGGACATATTTGCTAACTTTTGTATTAAGGGCTTTAAAATAAAGGAATTTGAGATTACGAAATGAATTTGATATCCAATTTTAAGGCTGATTGCAATATGGAGTTCAAATAAATGATATTTGAGAGTAGAGCGCGATGCTGACATATTTTCAAGGCTATGTGTTTTGGGGACCACCCCACTCTCTAAAACACCCCTAGGGCATATTTACCGACCACGTCAATGTGGGGCTCAAACGGAAGATATTGGGGAAAAACACGAAATTGTAACCCTCTTTCGGGACCTATTATTTGGGGTCTACTCCTTCCCCATAACATCCCACAAACAGCAATTATTTACTGACCATCACAATATATGGCTCAATAAAAGGTACATGGGAGTAGAATACGAATCTGATATCCAAATGTGGAACCGTGTACAAATTTTATGGCCATGTGCTTGAGGACGCCTCATCTCATAAACTCCACTTAAACCAATGGTAATATGTGGTTGAAATAAATGGTATTTGAGAGAAGTGCACGATGCTGATAATTTTTTCAGGGCCAAGTGTCACCAAGTGCCGAGGTGGTTCCCTACCACCTCGACCTCGACAACACCCTCAAATCATTACAATATAGGACTGAAATAAAGACTTTTAAGAATGGAGTATAACAAACACCCAATCGGATATGACCCTTAACCCTTCGAGCGAATTCATAGACTTATAACAATAATGTTGGATTCAGATAAAGGCATTTGTTTGTTATACTGTTATTCAAGCGATACACATATACTGTTTTCGTAGCATGGTATTGTATTTTACTTTAAGATCTTGAATTGAAAATTAACATTCAAAGGATAATTTTGTTCCACATATTAAGTAAAAGAAGGTGCAGCGGAGCGGGCCCGAATCAGTTAGTATAGTATAAAGACAAAATTACCCAACACATTTTTATACCCACCACCGACGGATGGGGGTATATTCTTTTTGTCATTCAGTTTGCAGCACATCGAAATATCCATTTTCGACCCTATAAAGTATATTTTGGGTTGCCCAAAAAGTAATTTCGGATTTTTCATATTGTCGGCGTTGACAAATTTTTTCACAGCTTGTGACTCTGTAATTGCATTCTTTCTTCTGTCAGTTATCAGCTGTTACTTTTAGCTTGCTTTAGAAAAAAAGTGTAAAAAAAGTATATTTGATTAAAGTTCATTCTAAGTTTAATTAAAAATGCATTTACTTTCTTTTAAAAAATCCGCAATTACTTTTTATGCTTGTTCAGCGCAAAAATCTAAGACGATCTAGACGTGTCCGTCCGTCTGTCTGTTGAAATCACGCTGCAATCTTAAAAAAAAAAGAGATATTGAGCTGAAACTTTGCATAGATCCTTTTTTTTGTCCATAATCAGATTAAGTTCGAAGATGGACTATATCTTGATATAGCCCCCACATATACCGATCGGCCGATTTTGGGTCTTAGGCCAATAAAAGCCACATTTATTATGCGATTGGCTGAAATTTGGGACAGTGAGTAATGTTAGCCCCTTCGACATCCTTTGGCAATTTTGGTCAGATCGGTTCAGATTCGGATATAGCTGTCATATAGACCGATTTCTCGATTTAAGGTCTTGGGCCCATAAAAGGCGCATTTATCGTCCGATGTCGCCGAAATTTGGGACAGTTAGTTATGTTAAGCCCCTTGACATACTTCTGCAATATGGCATAGATCGGTCCAGATTTGAATATAACTGCCATATAGACGGAACTCTCGATTTAAGGTTTTGGACCCATAAAAGGCGCATCTATTGCCCGATTTTGCCGAAATTTGAGACTGTGTTTTGTGTTAGGCTCTTCGATATTTTTCTGCAACTTGGCCCAAATCGGTCCAGATTTGGATATAGCTACCATGTAGACCGATATCTCGATTTAAAATCTTGACCCCCAAAAAGCCGCATTTATAATCCGATTTCACTGAAATTATTATCAGTGACTTATGTAAGACTTTCCGACATCCGTTTCGTATATGGTTCAGATCGGTTTATTTTTAGATGTAGCTACTGTACTTATTAATATTTGGTCCAAATCGGAACATATTTCGATATAATTGCTATTATGAAAGGTGGTTTACATATATACCCTAGGTGGTGGGTATCCATAGTTCGGCCGGGCCGAACTTAATGCATTTTTTTTTTGTTTTTTCTTAAGGAAAAATGTGTGATGAAATTTTTACTTAAAACAAAATTTTAATGATATTTTATCCTGCAATGGCATGTCAACTTTAACGAAATATTTTTCCAAAGACAAAAGTTCAATGCAACATTCAATAACAAAGAATCCACAGCCATGGCCGGACTCCCCTCGAAATTAATTTTCAAAAACAAAATTTCATTTCAATTTTTTTTAAAGACAAAATAGTTGTAATTTTTTTTCTAGAGATAAAATTTTAATAAAATTTCATCTAAAGACTAAATTTTAATTAACTTTGTTTCTAAAGGTTAAATTTCAGTTGGGCCTACCTCGAAATTAGTTTTTAAAACCAATATTTGAAAATTTTTGTGCCAGCTCAATGCATTTTGGTATACTACTGTTTACCTAAACTTCTCGTTGTCTACAAATTTCAATAAATATTTTAAGTTTTAATAAAATTTTCTTTAAAGAGCGAATAGCAATATTATTTTTGAATTTTCTCTTTATTCGAATTTTCTTATTTTAATTTAGATTTTATCTGTAAAAAATAATTATTTTAAAATTGTTTTAAATAAAATATTTTGTTTGTTAGTCTGAAAAACTTTATTTAATAACAAAGAATAATTAGAGATATTTTACTATAAATTAGTTGAATGTGTCAGCAATGAAATGCAAGCTTTGAAGGACACGGAAACACAATTTTTAAACCCCGAAATGATTACCATGATTAATTAACATTAAACAAGTAAGAGCGTGCTAAGTTCAGCCGGGCCGAATCTTATATACCCTCCACCATGGTCGCAGCTGTCGAGTTCTTTGCGCAGTATCTGTTTTTTGGTAAACAAAGTATAATGAATAAGGACGGAGGAGCAGCTATATCACGTTATAGTCCGGTTCGCTGCTCAAGAAGCGAAATCGGGAGATCGGTTTATATGGGAGCTGTATCAAGCTATAGATCGATTGTGACCATATTGCACACGTATGTTGAAGGCCGTGGGAGGAGCCGTTGTACAAAATGTGTGCCAAATCGGATGAGAATTGGCTCAAGAACTCAAGACCCAAGATGGGTTTATATGGCAGCTATATCAGGTTATGGACCAATTTGAACCATACTTCGCACAGTTGTTGGAAGTGATATCAAAACACCATCTGAAAAATTTCAGTCAAATCGGAAGAGAATTGCGCCCTCTAGAGGCTCAAGAAGTCAAGACCCAAGATCGGTTTATATGGCAGCTATATCCGGTTATGTACCGATTTAGACCATAGTACTTACAAATGTTGGAAGTGATACCAAAACACCACGTGAAAAATTTCAGTCAAATCGGACGAGAATTGCGCTCTCTAAAGGCTTAACGAGTCAAGACCCAAGACCGGTTTATATGGCAGCTATGTCAAAACATAGACCGATTTGGTCCATTTACAATCCCAACCGATCTACACTAATAAGAAGTATTTGGGCAAAATTTCAAGCGGTTAGCTTTACTCCTTCAAAAGTAAGAGTGCTTTCGACAGGCAGATGGATTGACGGACGGACATGGCTGGTTCGACTTAGAATGTAACGACGATCAAGAATATATATACTTTATGGGGTCTTAGACGCACATTTCGAGGCGTTACAAACAGAATGACGAAATTGGTATACCCACATCCTATGGTGGAGGGTATAAAAATAATTATTTCAAATAAAACCATTTGGTTTCTTTTTAGAATTTCACAATTGTCAATGCAGTATTGAATGCAATTGAAACGGAACTCACAGCGATTAAGGTTCGAAATCTATCAGTCAATTGATTCTAGCAGTTTTCTTAAATCGTATTAGTCAGCAGACGTTTTTCTATGAGACATCATGCAAATTATAAGCATATACGGCAATAGTTGGACACATTTTTCCACAGACATCCCTCCGAAAACAGATTTTCGATCGATTTTAATAAAGTTCGAAGGAGAATTTACCGACATCATATAAGCAGAATGTACACGCAAAAAATCTAACGTTTGGGATATTATTTTTACAAACAAAATACTTTTATCACGAGGCTTTTCTTTTATTGTAACCGTGTAATACTCACACTATCGCACATTACTATATACGTACAAAATAATAAAATCCCAAGCAGGCCCATGGGCTTTCAAATAATTGCAATTTTGTGCTCATCGCTGCTATAGATACATTCTCACACACAACATGCTTTCCTTTCTTGTTTTGACTGAGCAAATAGCAGTCAGTATGTTGAGCAGCTTGGTATGCTCGGAAAGTGAAAATTTTTAAAGTCTCGCCTCAGGTGCAAAAATATTGGCATGTCCAATGGCAACAAATCATTAGAGCAGCACAAAAAACACGACAAGAATTTCTAAGGCACATTTCATTCGGATAAGAATTGCGCCTTGTAGGTGCTCAAAAAGCAAAATCGGGAGATAGGTTTATATGGCAGCTGTATCAAGCTGTTGATCGAATCAGACCATATTAGACACGTATGTTGAAGGTCGTGAAAGAAACCGTTGTACAAAATTTCAGTCAAATTGGATGAGAATTTCATCCTCTAGAGGCTCAAGAAGTTGAGATCCCAGGGTGGTTTATGTGGCAGCTATATCAGGTTATGTACCGATTTGCGCCATACTAGCACAGTTTTTGGAAGTCATAACAAAACACCTCACGCAAAATTGCAGCCTAATTGGATGAGAATTGCGCGCTCTATTGGCTCAACATGTCAAGATCCAAGATCAGTTTATATTATAGCTATACCAGATTATGATCCGATTTGATACCAAAACACCACGTGCAAAGCTTAAGTCAAATCAGACGATAATTGCGCCCCCTAGAGGCTCAACTAGTCAAGGCCCAAGATCGGTTTATGCGGCAGCTATATCAAAACATGGACGGATTTGGCCGATTTACAATTCCAACCGACCTACACTAATAAAAAGTATTTGTGGACGGGCGGACGGACAGACGGATGGACATAGCTAGATCAACTTAAAATGGCATAACGATCAAGAATATATATACGTTAAGGGGTCTCAGACGCATATTTCGAGGTGTTACAAACAGAATGACGAAATTAGTATACCCCCATCCTATGGTGGAGGGTAAAAAAGGTTTGAGTTTGAATCGTGTTACAACATTAAATAGAACTTTTCATCCTTTTCTATATGCAAAATCTATTTTTAACGTTTGACGTTAAATTAATTTATAAATAAAGAAAAACTAGTTGAAACCCCGAATAACATATTTTATATATGGAGAATGAAATTGAAATTGTCCGGAAAAAAATTCTTCTGTTTGTCACAAAACCTTGGAGAATTTAAAGCAAAAGTCATGTACTTTTAACGTAAAGAAAGTCCAACGTTTTTCAGAAAAGAATTTGACTTGGCGGAAATTTCCTTTATATTAAACGAACTATTTTTTTGCGTGTATATCAAGCTATAGTCCGATGTAGGCCATCTTCGAAATTTACCTGCTTGTTGTAAAACAAGTTATTTGCTCAAAGTTCATTTTTCTACGCTGCAGCTTGACTTCAACAGACGGGCGGACAGACTGATGGATAAAACGGTACGACATCTTCACTCGATGTGAACGAGGCCTTCCTGTTAAATTCACATGCTTTCCCATTTTACGATTCCACATGGATGGACACAATAGTGTCCGGTCACTCAAGACATTGCCATGTCCTGAGTTCGGAGTTAAATCTGGGATTGCAAACATTTCTCCACGTACTTCGACCTCGAATCCTGAAGTTGTCTTTCTGAAACTGTCTCGGTGTAAAATAGTCCAAGACCTTCGGCAGTTTTTCATCCGCATCCATAATACCCAAAAGAGTAAATATAATATGGGTTAACATCTTACTTCCTGGCGAAAAGCAGCGAAGCCAGGATTTTATTTCAGCGGGGTCACCTCACTTTGGCTACAAACAAAAAAAAAAATTTTTGAATTTTAGCCTTAGAAAGAATGAGAAATTACGCCGAACGTCCTCCTGCAGGGCGCCTTCCTGCTTCTTTCCTCCGTATTTCGGTTCCATGGCAGTTTCCAATCGAATACTAGGGCCAGGAATTCTGTCTCAGGCGAATAGTCCCGTTCAATGAAAGGTGTCCCTAATCCGAGCGAAGAGCACTATCTTCGTCTTCCTTGGGTTAGTACTCAACCCATTCTCGTAACCCATCTCATCAGTTACCTTTCCATGATCTAGATAATCGTCGACTGAAATTTGCCTTTTATCAATAGCACAATACTATCTCCCAAGTCCGCGTTAATTATTCTGCCGCATAGCATTTGTCGAACGGGATATATTCAGGTTAACTACCTTGCAGTCCAGGGCAGTACTCAACCTTATCTCTGTTGATAAAAGCCGCCAAGGTTAGAAAGGCGTTTCGACTCCTCTTACCACATCGTGAAGGGCCGTCTCCACCAGCGTATCCTTGAGAAATGCGTGTTGTGCGCCATCGAAGCTCTTCGGTGTCAGTCCTTCCCTTATCTCCAGGTCTATCAGTCCTTTGAGTAAAAATGATGATAGGAAGCTTGACGCACTTGGATCATTAGAAAGCACTTTCTGCAACCTAGACGCCTCACTAGTCCCGTACAATTCGAACAGAAACTCCTCCCCGCGTTCCACATTTTTCAGTACATGAGGAGAATTCAAACTGACAAAGCTTTCTAGTGGAGGTTTTTGGTAATCCGTAGCTGCTCTTCCATCATGACCCCAACCAATGATCTTCACGCCCCTCTTGCGCCTAGGAAGCTTGAATTCAATGTAAATACATTAATCATTAGTTCAGCCAACATTGTTGTCTCTTGTGGGAGATCAAAAGCTCTTATTAGGTCAAGTGCAACAAGCATTGTCTTTTGGCACGCCTTGATCTGTTTTAGACCTCGGCAAATACATTACAGAGGTATTTAAATTATTGGGGTTTAAGTGTTTTAGCCATAGACTCCACATATCTTCGTTGATTTCCCTATATTTTTCCCAGATTTTAGAGAACATGGAATAGGAGGACTAGTCCCACCATGCTCGCCCGCGAGTTCCGCTGCCTACGGTGGCTTCGATTTTCCCCTTAGCGACACGTACATCTGAGGGAGTTGGTAATTCACTGATGAACTAAATGGTCTGACTAAGGTCTGAAACCGTTCCACTGTTTTCTTCTAATTGATAAACATTTAAAGGTTGTGCATACTTATGCTGCTGAAATATATAAAACAAGTAAAAGCGTGCTAAGTTCGGCCGGGCCGAATCTTATATACCCTCCACCATGGATCGCATTTGTCGAGTTCTTTTCCGGGCATCTCTTCTTTGGGAAAAAAGGATATAAGAAAAGATTTCCTCTGCTATTAGAGCGATATCAAGATATGGTCCGGTTTGGACCACAATTAAATTATATGTTGGAGGCCTGTGTAAAATGTCAGCCAATTCGAATAAGAATTGCACCCTTTGGGGGCTCAAGAAATAAAATAGTGAGACCGATTTATCAGGCAAATCGGATAATAATTGCGACCACTAGAGGCTCAAGAAGTCTAGATCCCAGATCGGTTTATATGACAGCTATATCAGGTTATTGACCGATTTGAACCTAACTTGGCACAGTTGTTGGATATCATAACAAAACACGTAGTGCCAAAATTCATTCAAATCGGATAAGAATTGCGCCCTCTAGAGGCTCAAGAAGTCAAGACCCAAGATCGGTTTATATGGCAGCTATATCAGGTTATGGACCGACTTGAACTATACTTGGCACAGTTGTTGGATATCATAACAAAACACGTCGTGCAAAATTTCACTCCAATCGGATAAGAATTGCGCACTCTAGAGGCTCAAGAAGTCAAGAGCCAAGATCGGTTTATATGGCAGCTATATCAAAACATGGACCGATATGGCCCATTTACAGTACCAACCGACCTACACTAATAAGAAGTATTTGTGCAAAATTTCACGGACGGACGGACGGACATGGCTAGATCGACATAAAATGTCGCGACGATCAAGAATATATATACTTTATGGGGTCTCAGACGAATATTTCGAGTAGTTACAAACAGAATGACGAAATTAGTATACCCCCCATCTTATGGTGGAGGGTATAAAAATAATTGGAATATTGTCAAAACCTATAACTTTATGACATGGTACCACAGTACATATCTTTGCCAGCCTGCACTTTTTGATACCTTTTCAGAATCATTTGCATGTTTTTACAGGCGTTACTACATAAAGCATTGTGATTATTATATTTGATTTCTGTATTCAGCCTTTTCTTAGAAAAGACTCTCTCAGCCACCTACAAGTCATCATCATTCAACGTCAAAAAGGCGAAAAGAGACGAAGAAAGAAAACTCATCATCTATTTTAACACAAAATGGTGCCACATAATGACTGGGATATGCCACAAGACCAGTCAGACTAAATGGAATCACATCATCTGTTCAGTGCTTACTCCGCTGGCTTTATTTTCCGCCACTTAGATAAGGACGGCGGTCATGAATAGATGGCTGAATGACTAGCTGAATGAATGACTGGTGGTCCGATAATTCAAAACGCCGCCATGACTATCATAATAGAGTATTCAAGTAACGCCTTCAACTCTGTGTCAGCTACCTTTTCTATTTTTGTTACCGCTTCTCGTGGCTGAGAGGATGGTCATTACAATTTTTCGCATTTAATGGATTTTGGTTTTGGGGTTTTTCCCCTTTTTGCATAAAATTGTTGCTTTTGTAAGATTTTATAATGAGTGGCAAAACCTTTTCAAAAAAAAAAAAAAATCAAAGAGGAACTTTTTGAAGAAATTATAATTTTCTGTTTTGGCATAATTAAAAACCCCCAGGATTGAGAGATTATGGGATATTCGTCTACCTTGTTTGAATTTAAAATGGATTAAGAGATATTTTCGATTGTATCCTATGTAATGCAAAAGCTGTAATGAGGGAAAATGTATAAATAAAAAATTCATTAAAATTCAACATCACAACTATCAATGTTAGCCTGCTAAAAGCAAGGTGCTGTATTGATCACAAAATAAAAGAGTACTTCAAAACAATTCTATAAGAAATTCATGTTAGTTTTAATTGAAACAAGTAAAAGCCTTCTAAGTTTGGCCGGGCCGAATCTTGAGAACCCACCACTATGGATTCTGCTAAAAATTTATGCACAACAAATTTAGTTGAAGGGCATAATTTTATTCTACATACCAAACTTCTTCAAAAATTAAAGCTTCTAGGAACCGAATAAGGATGATCGATAGACCGGTTTACATGGGAGCAATATCAGGTTATAGACTGATTTGGACCGTATTTGGCACACTTATTGGAAGTCGTAACTGATCACCGCATGCAAATTTTCAGCCAAATCGGACAAAAATTGCGGCTTCTAAGAAGTCAAATCGGGAGATCGGTTTATATGGCAACTATATCAGGTTATAAACCGATTTAAACCGTACTTGGCACAAATTTTGGAAGTCATACCAGAACACTTCACATACCTTTTCCCCTCCTAATGCTGGCAACATTTGTGAGGTACTATGCCATGTAAAACTTCTCTCCAAAGAGGTGTCGCACTGCGGCACACCGTTCGGACTCGGTTATAAAAAGGAGGCCCCTTATCATTGAGCTTAAAACTTGAATCGGACTGCACTCATTAATATGTGAGAAGTTTGCCCCTGTTCCTTAGTGGAATGTTCATGGGCAAAATTTGCAAATTTATAACCAGAACACTTCATGCAAAATTTCAACCAAATCGGAAAATTCCGGCTTTCAAGGGCTCAAGAATTCAAATCGGGAGATCGGTTTATATGGGAGCTACGTAAGGTTATAGACGGATTTAGTCTGCACTCGGCACAGTTGTTGGAAGAATAGAACACTTTTTTTCTTTAATTGGCTATGACAGAATATTTCTTCCACTAGCCGAACATAGAATAGCGTTCCAAGCGCCTCGATCTTCTGCGCTTATTCTAAAATCTCTGACACCAAGTTTCGAGGTATCTCCCACAACTTGATCTTTCCATCGGGCTTTTGGTCTTCCCGGTTTGCGTGTACCACCGTGTTTGCCTTCAAAAGACTTCTTTGCTGGAGCTTCTTCATTCATTCTGACAACATGACCTAGCCATCGCAGCCGTTGTATTTTGATGCGTGTAACTATGCTATCGTCGTCATACAGCTCGTGGTTCATACGTCGCCTATATTCTCCGTTAACGCAAACTGGTCCATATATTTTACGAAGAATCTTTCTCTCAAATACTCCAAGCACTGCCTCATCTGCTTTCACAAGTACCCATGCTTCAGAACCATATAACAGCACGGGTAGTATCAGTGTCTTGTAAAGTGTAGTCTTCGTCTGTCGAGAGATGGCTTTGTTTCTAAACTGCTTACTTAATCCAAAGTAGCATCTGTTTGCCAGTATTATTCTCCGTTTAATCTCAAAACTGGTGTCATTTGTTTCGGTTACGGCGGTGCCGAGTTAGATAAAGTCACTGACTGTCTTAAAGTTGTGGTTCCCAACTTTCTCCATGTTCTTTATCTGCTCGGTTGTACAAGGCTTTTTGGGAGTGGAGACCATCCATTTCGTCTTATCTCCATTTACTGCCAGACCCATTTTCTTTGACTCTCTTTCGATTCTTTCAAAGGCTGCAGTTACTACTTCCGGTGACCGGCCTATGATGTCGATATCGTCGGCATATGCAAGTAGCATGTGCTCTCTTGTGATTAGTGTGCCATATCTATTCACTTCTGCATCTCGTATAATCTTCTCCAGCAGGATATTAAAGAGATCACACGATAGGCTGTCTCCTTGTCTAAAACCTCGTTTGGTATTAAATGGTTCGGAGAGATTCTTTCCTATTCTTACTGAGGAACGCGTATCAGCAAATGTCATCCTGCAGAGTCTTATTAATTTTGCAGGGATACCAAACTCAGACATGGCTTGAAATACCTTTGAACGTAAAGGAGTATCGAAGGCGGCTTTGTAGTCAACAAAGAGATGGTAGGTGTTGATTTGTCCTTCTCGGGTCTTTTCCAGGATTTGACGCAGTGTAAATATCTGGTCTAGGGTGAATTTACCAGGTCTAAAACCGCATGATAGGGCCCAATTATCTCATTGACTTTAGGTTTTAATCTTTCGCACAGTACGCACAGTACGAGAGTATCTTGTATGCGATGGGGAGGAGACTTATTCCTCTGTGGCACATTCCGTTTTGTCTCCTTTCTTATGTACGGGACATAGTATGCTGAGGTTCCAATCATCGGGTATGCGTTCTTCTAGCCAGATTGCGCAGATAAGCTGATGCATACGCCTTATCAGCGTGTCGCCTCCGGTCTTAAATAGTTCAGCGGGTAACCCGTCGGCTCCTGCTGCCTTGTTGTTCTTCGGTCGGGTCACTGCTACTTGAACCTCATTCTGACTAGGAGGTAAACATTCTATACCATCATTAGGGATTGGTTCTGCGGTATCCTCTTCGCCGCCAACATCGGACACTAGCAGTTGGGTAAAATGTTCTTTCCATATCCTCAGCATGTTGTCTGTGTCAGTTACCAGATTTCCTTCTTTGCCTCTGCAGGAGGATGTGCCTGCACCAAAGCCATCGGTTTGGTGTTTAATTCTTTGGTGAAATTTCCGGACTTCATTCTGACTCACGTCTTTCCATTTCCTTTTTCTTTCTGCGGAATAGACGTTTCTCCTCTCTCCTTTTCTCCCGATACCTCTCCTTCATCTGGCGCGTTGCTACTGATTGCAGGGTTGCTCTATATGCCGCATTCTTGGCTTCAGTAGCATCTCGACACTCTTGGTCGTACCATGGGTTTTTTGGAGGAGGCTTTCGCTACCAAGTACGGATTTCGCGGCATTTTCCATGGAGTGGGCACTAGTTTGCCACTGCGCCATTATACCATCGGAACAAAGAGTGCTTTCATCAAGCAGTTGGGTCAGTCGAGTGGAGTATGCCGCTACCATTTGATGTGTCTGCAGCTTTTCAATGTCCAGCTTCCGTGCAGTGCCAGATCGTACTTTCCTCGCCATGTTCAAATGGGTGCGAACCTTTGCTGCAACAAGGTAATGATCCGAATCTACATTCGCTCCACGGATCGATCGTGCATCTAACACGCTGGATGAATGCCTTCCATCTATCACAACGTGATCAATTTGGTTTCTCGTGTTTTGATCGGGTGACAGCCATGTGGCTTTGTGGATATTTTTATGTTGAAATCTGGTGCTACTAACTACCATGTTTTTTGCCGCGGCGAATTCTATCAGCCTCAACCCCATTACTGGACGTTATCTCGTGGAGGCTAAACTTTCCGACTGTTGGACCAAAAATTTCTTCCTTCCCTATTTTCGCATTAAAATCTCCCAGAATGATTTTAATATCATGGGCGGGGCAGCGGTCATATTCTCTCTCTAGGCGCTCGTAGAAAATATCCTTGGTCTGCTCGTCTTTGTCTTCCGTCGGGGCATGGGCACAAATAAGACTGATGTTGAAGAATATGGCTTTTATGCGGATTGTGGCTAGCCTCTCATCCACCGGAGTAAAGCTGGAGACTAGGTGTTTCAGTCTTCGACTAACCACAAATCCGCAGCAAAATTCATGCCTCGTGTTATGGCAGCTATAGTATAGTTCGTCACCGTTTGGTGTTGTAGTGACGCCATTCCCAGTCCATCGCACTTCCTGTAAGGCGGTTATGTCTGCCTTGTACTTCTCTAATACATCCGCCTGCGCGTATACTGCACCTTCTCTATAAAGAGTGCGGACATTCCAGGTGCAGATCCGCAAATCATGGTCCTTTTTTCGTTTGCGTGGGTCGTCAACGTTGGGGGGGTCCGTTTGTACTATTCCTTTGTTTTTCATAGTAGTTCTATGTTTTCCGGGGGCGGGTTACTGGCCCAGCGCCCCAACCGCATGGGTTGGGGCAAAATTTCGGTCAAATCGGACAAAAATTACGTCTTCCAGGGGATCAAGAAGTAAAATCGGGAGTTCGGTTTTATGGGAGCTATATCTTAATCTGAGCCGATATGGCCCATTTGCAATCCCCATCGACCTAGATCAATAAACAGTATATGTGCAGTATCGGGTAAAGCTAGCCGGTACCCGTTAGAGCCCTATCGTGATTTCCACAGACAGACTCCCGGACGGATATGGCTAGATCGACTCAGAACGAGACGATCAATAATATATATACTTTATGAGATCTTAGACGAATATGTTGAAGTGTTACAAACGGATTGACTGGATTAGTATACCCCCATCCAATGGTGGTGGGTATAAAAAAATAACAATTAAAATTGTGTCCAGATTGAGCTTTGAGTAGAAGGATAATTATATAAAAAATATTTTAAAATGTTCACAGCTTTCAAGAGAACTTTTGACGGTTGACCATTTCTAGTTATAAAGAAATTCCGTTAAAAATGATGTATTTAAAAGTTCAGGAGACCAAATCGAAGATCGGTTAAAAGGACAACAAAATGCTATAGTTACCTATGTACCTTATTCTGTACACTTTTGGAGAACATAAGTTCACCTAAATTAAGCTAAATGCAGTAAAAAACAAGTAAAAGAGGGCTAAGCTTGGCCTGGCCGAATCTTATATACCCTCCACCATGGATCGCATCTGTCGAGTTCTTTGCACAGTATCCCTTTTTAGGCATACAAAGAATAATGAATAAGGACGGAGAAGAAGGAGCTATATCCAGATATAGTCCGATTCTGGGATCAAGAAGCAAAATCGGGAAATCGGTTTACATGGGAGCTGTATCAAGCTATAGATCGATTCAAACCATATTGCCCGCGTATGTTGAAGGCCATTGGAGAAGCCGTTGTACAAAATTTGTGCCAAATCGGATGAGAATTGCGCTCTCTAGAGGATCAAGAAGTCAAGATCCCGGATCAGTTTATATGGCAGCTATATCAGGTTTTGTACCGTTCAAAATTTTAGCCAAATAGGATGAGAATTGCGCCCCTAGCGGCTCGATGAGTTAAGATCCAAGATAGGTTTATATGGCTCCTATACCAGGTTATGAACCGATTTAGACCATACTTCGCACAAATGGTGGAAGGGATTCCGAAACACCACGTGCAAAATTACAGCCAAATCGGAAAAGAATTGCGCCTTCTACAAGCTCAAGAAGTCAAGACCCAAGATCGGCTTATATGGCAGCTATATAAGATTATGAAACGATTTGAACCATACTTAGCACAGTTGTTGGAAGTGATATCAAAACACTACGTGATTTCAGTCAAATCAGGCGAGAATTGCGCCCTCTAGAGGTTCAAGAAGTCAAGACCCAAGATCGGTTTATATGGCAGCTATATCAAAACATGGACCGGTTTGGCTCATTTACAATCCCAACCAACCTACACTAATAAGAAGTATTTGTGCAAAATTTCAAGCAGCTACCTTTAGTCCTTCAAAAGTCGGCGTGCTTTTGACAGACAGACGGATAGGCTATTTCGACTTAAAATGTCACGACGATCAAGAATATATATACTTTATGGGGTCTTAGACGCATATTTCGAGGTGTTACAAACAGAATGACGAAATTAGTATACCCCCATCCTATGGTGGAGGGTAAAACAAGTAAAAGCGTGCTTAGTTCGGCCGGGCCGAATCATATATACCCTCCATCATGGCTCGCATTTGTCGAGTTCTTTTCCCGGTATCTCTTTGTAGGCAAACATATTGTATGATAAAAGGATAGAATTGCTATGATATTGGTGCTATAATATAAAGTTATCGTCCGATCGGACCATAATTGAACTGAATGTTGTGGACTATAGTAGAAATCGTTGTGTCAAATTTCTTTTCCTCTATTGGCTCACAAAGTCAAAATTCAAGATCGGTTTATATGGCAGCAATATCAGGTTATGGACCGATTTGAACTGTACTTAGCACAGTTGTTGGAAGTCATAACAAAACACCTTATGCAAAATTTCAGTCAAATCGGATTAGAATTGCGCCCTATAGAGGCTGAAGAAGTCAGGACGCCATATCGGTTTATATGACAGCGATATCAGGTTATTGACCGATTTGAACCACACTTAACACAGTTGTGGGAAATCATAACAAAACACCTCAGCAAAATTTCAACCAAATGGGATAAGAATTGCGCCCTTTAGTGACTCAAAATGTCAAGATCCAAGATCGGTTAATAGGGCAGCTATATCAAAACGTGGACCGATTTGGCCCATTTACAATCCCAACCAACCTACACTAATAAGAAGTATTCGAGCAAATTTCAATCGACTAATTTTACTCCTTCGAAAATTAGCGTGCTTTCGACAGACAGACTGACGGACATGGCTAGATCGACTTAAAATGACATGACGATCAAGAATATATACACTTTATGGGGTCTCAGAGGAATATTTCGAGAAGTTACAAACAGAATGACGAAATTAGTATACCCCTATCCTATGGTGGAAGGTATAATTAATATACAAATAACTTAAGATCTAAAGTCGGGAACAAACGATACCAATTAACGATTCTAAGTGGACCTGGCTTGGCAAAGTCGCTGCCTATCTTGCTTCCTCCCTAATCTCTGTTGTGAACTCTGATCTTCCCGTTGTGTTATCTAGGGTAGCTACCTTTAAAATCCGGGTAGCTACCTTTAAAATCCTTAAGGCTTTGAAATAACATGTGCCTCTATCATATGATTTTATATACCTTAAACTATGCACTAGAAAAGTACGAGACCGGCATCACAAGATTACAGGATGAGCGACAAACCCAAAAATTTACGCAATCCACTATAGCTGCCTTTATACGAGACCTGAGTTTGGCTTTAAAGTAAACACTGATTATTCCAATGTGTAGTAGGAAATATTTAACTTTAAAGCTCAATTCCCTTTGGTCTTTCGGTTATAGACACTTTTGCTGTAGATGGGTAAGAAAGTTTTGAAATTTAAGGATCGATCACCGTTATCAACATCCATACAAGGCGCATGACTTTCGTTGGGTGAGAAGAGTTATCAGCTGTAGGCATTGTTTATTGATCTGTCGATTTGAGCTTTAAATAATTGATAGATGTTATCCGATAGCAAGTTGTTCCGTCCGTCCGGGGGTCCGTTTGTACTATTCCTTTGTTTTTCATAGTAGTTCTATGTTTTCCGGGGGCGGGTTACTGGCCCAGCGCCCCAACCGCATGGGTTGGGGCAAAATTTCGGTCAAATCGGACAAAAATTACGTCTTCCAGGGGATCAAGAAGTAAAATCGGGAGTTCGGTTTTATGGGAGCTATATCTTAATCTGAGCCGATATGGCCCATTTGCAATCCCCATCGACCTAGATCAATAAACAGTATATGTGCAGTATCGGGTAAAGCTAGCCGGTACCCGTTAGAGCCCTATCGTGATTTCCACAGACAGACCCCCGGACGGATATGGCTAGATCGACTCAGAACGAGACGATCAATAATATATATACTTTATGAGATCTTAGACGAATATGTTGAAGTGTTACAAACGGATTGACTGGATTAGTATACCCCCATCCAATGGTGGTGGGTATAAAAAAATAACAATTAAAATTGTGTCCAGATTGAGCTTTGAGTAGAAGGATAATTATATAAAAAATATTTTAAAATGTTCACAGCTTTCAAGAGAACTTTTGACGGTTGACCATTTCTAGTTATAAAGAAATTCCGTTAAAAATGATGTATTTAAAAGTTCAGGAGACCAAATCGAAGATCGGTTAAAAGGACAACAAAATGCTATAGTTACCTATGTACCTTATTCTGTACACTTTTGGAGAACATAAGTTCACCTAAATTAAGCTAAATGCAGTAAAAAACAAGTAAAAGAGGGCTAGGCTTGGCCTGGCCGAATCTTATATACCCTCCACCATGGATCGCATCTGTCGAGTTCTTTGCACAGTATCCCTTTTTAGGCATACAAAGAATAATGAATAAGGACGGAGAAGAAGGAGCTATATCCAGATATAGTCCGATTCTGGGATCAAGAAGCAAAATCGGGAAATCGGTTTACATGGGAGCTGTATCAAGCTATAGATCGATTCAAACCATATTGCCCGCGTATGTTGAAGGCCATTGGAGAAGCCGTTGTACAAAATTTGTGCCAAATCGGATGAGAATTGCGCTCTCTAGAGGATCAAGAAGTCAAGATCCCGGATCAGTTTATATGGCAGCTATATCAGGTTTTGTACCGTTCAAAACTTTAGCCAAATAGGATGAGAATTGCGCCCCTAGCGGCTCGATGAGTTAAGATCCAAGATAGGTTTATATGGCTCCTATACCAGGTTATGAACCGATTTAGACCATACTTCGCACAAATGGTGGAAGGGATTCCGAAACACCACGTGCAAAATTACAGCCAAATCGGAAAAGAATTGCGCCTTCTACAAGCTCAAGAAGTCAAGACCCAAGATCGGCTTATATGGCAGCTATATAAGATTATGAAACGATTTGAACCATACTTAGCACAGTTGTTGGAAGTGATATCAAAACACTACGTGATTTCAGTCAAATCAGGCGAGAATTGCGCCCTCTAGAGGTTCAAGAAGTCAAGACCCAAGATCGGTTTATATGGCAGCTATATCAAAACATGGACCGGTTTGGCTCATTTACAATCCCAACCAACCTACACTAATAAGAAGTATTTGTGCAAAATTTCAAGCAGCTACCTTTAGTCCTTCAAAAGTCGGCGTGCTTTTGACAGACAGACGGATAGGCTATTTCGACTTAAAATGTCACGACGATCAAGAATATATATACTTTATGGGGTCTTAGACGCATATTTCGAGGTGTTACAAACAGAATGACGAAATTAGTATACCCCCATCCTATGGTGGAGGGTATAACAAGTAAAAGCGTGCTTAGTTCGGCCGGGCCGAATCATATATACCCTCCATCATGGCTCGCATTTGTCGAGTTCTTTTCCCGGTATCTCTTTGTAGGCAAACATATTGTATGATAAAAGGATAGAATTGCTATGATATTGGTGCTATAATATAAAGTTATCGTCCGATCGGACCATAATTGAACTGAATGTTGTGGACTATAGTAGAAATCGTTGTGTCAAATTTCTTTTCCTCTATTGGCTCACAAAGTCAAAATTCAAGATCGGTTTATATGGCAGCAATATCAGGTTATGGACCGATTTGAACTGTACTTAGCACAGTTGTTGGAAGTCATAACAAAACACCTTATGCAAAATTTCAGTCAAATCGGATTAGAATTGCGCCCTATAGAGGCTGAAGAAGTCAGGACGCCATATCGGTTTATATGACAGCGATATCAGGTTATTGACCGATTTGAACCACACTTAACACAGTTGTGGGAAATCATAACAAAACACCTCAGCAAAATTTCAACCAAATGGGATAAGAATTGCGCCCTTTAGTGACTCAAAATGTCAAGATCCAAGATCGGTTAATAGGGCAGCTATATCAAAACGTGGACCGATTTGGCCCATTTACAATCCCAACCAACCTACACTAATAAGAAGTATTCGAGCAAATTTCAATCGGCTAATTTTACTCCTTCGAAAATTAGCGTGCTTTCGACAGACAGACTGACGGACATGGCTAGATCGACTTAAAATGACATGACGATCAAGAATATATACACTTTATGGGGTCTCAGAGGAATATTTCGAGAAGTTACAAACAGAATGACGAAATTAGTATACCCCTATCCTATGGTGGAAGGTATAATTAATATACAAATAACTTAAGATCTAAAGTCGGGAACAAACGATACCAATTAACGATTCTAAGTGGACCTGGCTTGGCAAAGTCGCTGCCTATCTTGCTTCCTCCCTAATCTCTGTTGTGAACTCTGATCTTCCCGTTGTGTTATCTAGGGTAGCTACCTTTAAAATCCGGGTAGCTACCTTTAAAATCCTTAAGGCTTTGAAATAACATGTGCCTCTATCATATGATTTTATATACCTTAAACTATGCACTAGAAAAGTACGAGACCGGCATCACAAGATTACAGGATGAGCGACAAACCCAAAAATTTACGCAATCCACTATAGCTGCCTTTATACGAGACCTGAGTTTGGCTTTAAAGTAAACACTGATTATTCCAATGTGTAGTAGGAAATATTTAACTTTAAAGCTCAATTCCCTTTGGTCTTTCGGTTATAGACACTTTTGCTGTAGATGGGTAAGAAAGTTTTGAAATTTAAGGATCGATCACCGTTATCAACATCCATACAAGGCGCATGACTTTCGTTGGGTGAGAAGAGTTATCAGCTGTAGGCATTGTTTATTGATCTGTCGATTTGAGCTTTAAATAATTGATAGATGTTATCCGATAGCAAGTTGTTTTTTTGTGTGTCTTTTTTATACCCACCACCGAAGGTATATTCATTTTGTCATTCCGTATATATATATATATATATATATATTTGATCAGCGTACAAATCTAAGACGATCTGGCCAAGTCCGTCCGTCAGTCTGTTGAAATCACGCTACAGTCTTTAAAAACAGAGATATTGAGCTGAAACTTTGCACAAATTCTTTTTTTTGTCCATAATCAAGTTAAGTTTGAAGATGGACTATATCTTGATATAGCCCTCATATAGACCGATCCGCCGATTTAGGGTCTTTGGCCCATAAAGCCACATTTATTATCGGATTTTGCTGAAATTTGGGACATGGAGTTGTATTAGGCCCTTGGAAATCTTTCTTCAATTTAGCTCAAACCGGTTCCGATTTGGATATAGCTGCTATATAGATCGACCGCCGATTTAGGGTCTTAGGCCCATAATAGCCACATTTATTATCCGATTTTGCTGAAATTTGGACAGTGAGTTGTGTTAAACCAGTCGACATCCTTCTTCAATTTGGCCTAGATCGGTCCAGATTTGGACATCCATATAGAACGATCTCTCGATTTAAGGTGTTTCGCCTATAAAAGGCGCATTTATTGTCGAATTTTGCCAAAATTTGGGACAGTGAGTTGTGTTAGGACCCTCGACATCCTTCTTCCATTTGGCCCATTTCGATATAGATCGACTTATCGATTTAAGGTTTTGGGCCCATAAAGGCGCATTTATTGTGAAATTTTGGACAGTGAGTTGTGTTGGAACCTTCGGCTTTCTTCTTTAATTTGGCCTACATCGGTCCAGATTTGAATATAGCTGCCATATAGGGCTATCTCTCGATTTAAGGTTTTTAAGGTGGTTTACATACATACCCGAGGGTTTACATACATACGAAAGGTGGTTTACATACATACCCGAGGGTATCCAAAGTTTGGCCCGGCCGAACTTAACGCCATTTTAATTGTAAAGTCTTGCTTGTTAAGTCTTGCAACGGAGCTATTGGACATCAGACAGTGTATAGTTATGTCATGCTAGGCGATATAATTCTCCCACATTTTAGTTGTGATTTCAAGGCCTTAGACAAAATGGTTGTAATGTTGTAATCGTGTTTAACAAGAATTTACTTGAATAGATATTTAATTGAGAGATCTGAGGGTGTTTTCATTAGAAAGAAGAAAGAAATAGAACGAATTGTCTTTAATAAAAACCTGTTTTTAGACGTATTGGCTGGCGGGACTGTCTATACGTTCACGTGTCACCTTGATGTGACTGTGTAACAAATCCACAGAATTCTCAAGCCATCTATTCCATGATCTATTTGGCTCCTGAAGAGGGCAAATTTCCCTATTTTTCGGAAGCAGAAAAACAATTCCAATACAACATATTTGTCTGACACTTTTAATTTTTGACACCACCAGAGGCTATTAAATTATGTTGTTTAAGAAAGTCACTAGTTGCATAAGGTGCAAACCTCTGAAATCACAATGAAAACCAAACTAGTAGAGGAAAAGCGAAAATAGTGAGAGCTGGACGACACACATCAATTGGAATTCTGATGAAATATACCTTTAATAATAAAGATAGTTCTTTAAGCTTTTAAACCCCTCGATGAGAGAAGGAATTTTCCTGGTATAAACCTGCAAGTGGTATATGTATAAAATGTATAGCCTCTTACAGCCGTAAAACATATCTTCATTAGAAACGATATCGATGGGTCCAACCACGGAGTTCAAAACTATGGGATGAATGAAATGTGAGTAAAAGACAATTTTAATAGTTACCTTATATGAATATATATATATATATATATATATATATATATATATATATATATATATATATATATATATATATATATATATATATATATATATATATATATATATGTATATATATATATATATATATATATATATATACCAATTCATCAATATAAGATACATAAGAAATTGTTCCTTTATATTTTGAAAATTTCTTTTGGCAACATGAAGATACTTTCCCATAGTTTTCTGTTAAACTCTAAAATGTTTCCAACTCCTAGCTTTCATTCATAAATGTCACGAAATTTCTCTCTGAGTAATAAGCCTTTTATTGTTTTTATACCCTACACCACCACTGTGGTACAGGATACTATTAGTTTGTGCGTTTGTTAGCAATGCTAAGAAGAAGAAGAACTTGACCCATTGATAAGTATACCAATCGACTCAGAATCACTTCCTGATTTTATTTAGCTATGTCCGTCCTTAAGTCCATGTATTCTTCTAATCAAAGTGCAGGTCGTATTTGTTGACCAAATTTTACACATGTCACTTTTTTGGCCCAAGGACAAACGCTATTGAATTTGGTAAAAATCGGTTCAGGTTTAGATATAGCTCATATATATATCTTATATATAACAAGTAAAAGCGTGCTAAGTTCGGCCGGGCCGAATCTTACATACCCTCCACCATGGATTGCATTTGCCGAGATCTTCTCCCGGCATCTCTTCTTAGGCAAAAACGGATATAAGAAAAGATTTGCTCTGCTATTATTATATTATTACATGTTGGAGACCTGTGTAAAATGTCAGCCAATTCGATTAAGAATTGCGGATAACAATTGCGCACACTAGACGCTCAAAAAGTCAAGACCCAAGATCGGTTTATATGGCAGCTATATCAGGTTATGAACCGATTTGAACCATACTTGGCACATTTACTGGATATCATAACAAAACACGTCGTGCAAAATTTCATTCCAATCGAATAAGAATTGCGCAATCTACAAGCTCAAGAAGTCAAGACCCAAGATCGGTTGATATGGCAGCTATATCAGGTTATGAACCGATTTGAACTATACATGGCACAGTTGTTGGATATCGTAACAAAACACGTCGTGCAAAATTTCATTCAAATCGGATAAGAATTGCGCACTCTAGAGGCTCAAGAAGTCAAGACCCAAGATCGGTTTATATGGCAGCTATATCAAAACATGGACTGATATGAACCATACTTGGCACACTTGTTGAATATCATAACAAAACACGTTGTGCAAAACTTAATTCCAATCGGATAAGAATTGTGCACTCTAGAGGCTCAAGAAGTCAAGACCCAAGATCGGTTTATATGGCATTTATATCAGGTTATGGACCGATTTAACCGTACTTGGCACAGTTATTGGATATCATAACAAACTACGTCGTACAAAATTTCATTCCAATCGGATAAGAACTGCGCACTCTAGAGGCTCAAGAAGTCAAGACCCAAGAACGGTTTATATGGCAGCTATATCAAAATATGGACCGATATGGCCCATTTACAATACCAACCGACCTTCACTAATAAAAAGTATTTGTGCAAAATTTCAAGCGGCTAGCTTTACTCCTTCGGAAGTTAGCGTGCTTTCGACAGACAGACGGACGGACAGACGGACGGACAGACGGACGGACAGACGGACGGACAGTCGGACGGACAGACGGACGGACAGACGGACGGACGGACATGGCTAGATCGACATAAAATGTCGCGACAATCAAGTATATATATACTTTATGGGGTCTCAGACGAATATTTGGAGTAGTTACAAATAGAATGACGAAATTAGTATACCCCCCATCTTATGGTGGAGGGTATAAAAATCAATTTGTGTTTGTTTGTAGGTTTGTTTGTTTGTGTGTTTCTTATAGACTCAGAAACGGCTGAACCGATTTTCTAGAAAATTTCACAGATGGTGAATAATGATCCCGTGGTTAAAAAAGAGGATACTACATTTTTTGATATCTGAAGGGGGGCGGACCCTTCCCCTTACTTGTCCAATATTTGGATATAATCCAAATATTGGACAAGTGTTTGGGGATCGTCTCTCCCCAAAAACATTCCCCAATGGGGACAAATTTACAAGTTAGCAATATGGGGCTCAATCAAAGGGTTTGGGAGTAGAATACGAATTTGATATTCAAATTTAGGACCATGTATTTAGGGCATCATTCCTTCCCCAAAACACCCCCTAAAGGGTACAAAATTTTTCGACCATGCCAATATGTGGCTCGAATAAAAGGTATATGAGTTTGGAAAACGAATTTGATAATTTTGGGGCCATGTATATGGGGGACGCCTCATCTCCTTAAAAAAATGGCAATATGGGGTTTAAATAAATGGTATTTGAGAGAAAAGCACGATGCTGATATTTTTCAGGGCTAAGTGTCTGGGGGACCACCTCACCCCCGAAAACACCCCTAAATCAGACATGAGAATATCAGGCTGAAATAAAGTATTTTAAGAATGGAGTATAAATTTAAATTCGTAGACCAATAAAGACCATATGGATTCAGATAAAGGCAGTTATATTGCTAAATTGTTTGTCAAGCGACATACTATTTTCGTAGCATGGTATTTCACTAAAAGCTCTTTAATTGGCGAAAATAAATATTACAAAGAAAATTTTGTTCCATATAAAGTAAAAGAAGGCGCAGCGGAGCGGGCCCTCTCCAGCTAGTATATATATTGTCCGATTTGCACTTTAATGGCCGTAGTAACTACAATTTTTTAATCCGATCTGCATAAAATTTGGCACAACCCGTGCCAAATTTGTTACTGATTTTAACATATCTGCAAGATTTCATCAAAATCGGGTCGGATTTAAATATAGCTCCCATCAGGGACGTAGACCGAGGGCACCCCTCGGGCTCGACTCATGAGATTTCGCTCGAATGTGGGTCTTGAGTCGTAGGCGCGCGATTAGACGGGGTTTTGTGACATTCGTACATTTAGGTACTAAAAAGTACGAAATGGTGACTTTTGACCCAGAGCGAACGGATGAGACTAGAGTTGTGATTTTGGGGTCAAATTAAAGAGCATCTCGAAAAAAAAAGATTTAGTGACACAAATTTCCCAAAATGATATCGGAAGTGGGAAATATGGTACGTTTAGTACCGCATTCGATACTTTCTGGTAACTTGTTTGTTAATTGAGCTAGAGCTTTAAATTTTGGAATTTAGGTACACTATGTCAACCTAATTAGAATACCAAAATGTCTTTTCGACATTTAGAAACATTTACATTTAGTACCAAAAAGTGGTTCGAAATAGATGAACTTTGTATAGGGCGATCGGGTAGAGCTAGAACTTCGAAATTTGGCTTAAATGATTGTTGTTGTGAAATAAAGGGGGTAGATAGACAAAATAAGAAAAATAGTAATGGAAACAGAAGAAACGTACTTTTAGTACCGTATTTGGTACCATTTCATACTTTCTTTACGGATTGAACTAGGGCTCTGAACACAAAAATTTTTAAGACTCTACTACAAAGAAATATATGTTGGCTAAAGTAAATAATTTTTGCAAATCATACATTTTGGTACCAAGAAGTACGAAATAGTTTATTTACTTTTACAGTGAACGGAGAAGGGTAAAATTAAAAAATTTGCTAAAAATGATCGATGTCTTGTGAAATATAAGATAAGTTGTACCAAATATGAAATGTTGACATCGTACCAGAAGTGGAATAAAAATTACTTAAGTGCTCTAATTGTTACTATTAAGTACTTTCTTTATAGATTAAGCTACAGATCTGAAAATTGGGATACAAGCACATCTTGGCAGTATGTACCGACGACGAGAAAATTTTGTTGAAAACGTACAATATGAAATCTCTTTACGGATTAAGCTACAGCTTTGAAATTTGGAACACAGTTATATCTAGGCACTATGTACCCAGCGACTACAAGATTTTTTTTTGATATTCGTTAATTTTGGTACTTAAACTTATAAAGTGGTACTTTGTTTACAGACTGATCTACATTTGCGAAATAAGGGATACAGGTACATCTTGGCAGTATGTAACGGATGACTAGAAGATTGTTTTGAAATTTGTCCATTTAGGTACTAAAACGTACAAAATGGTACTTTATTTACGAATTGAGCTAAACATCTCAAAATTGCGATACAGTTACACCTTGGCAGTAATTCTCGGCAGATTAGAGTTTTTTTTTAATCTGTACATTTACTTTAAAAATGTTCTTTCTTTACGGATAAGGCTAAAGCTATTAACGGGGTCAGCGAAGCGACCGAGCATATTCAGAGAGTATTTATTTTGACGTAGCAATTTTTATACCCTCCACCATAGGATGGGGGGTATACTAATTTCGTCATTCTGTTTGTAACTACTCGAAATATTCGTCTGAGACCCCATAAAGTATATATATTTTTGATCGTCGCGACATTTTATGTCGATCTAGCCATGTCCGTCCGTCCGTCTGTCTGTCGAAAGCACGCTAACTTTCGAAGGAGTAAAGCTAGCCGCTTGAAATTTTGCACAAATACTTCTTATTAGTGTAGGTCGGTGGGTATTGTAAATGGGCCATATCGGTCCATGTTTTGATATAGCTGCCATATAAACCGATCTTGGGTTTTGACTTCTTGAGCCTCTAGAGTACGGAATTCTTATCCGATTGAAATGAAATTTTGCACGACGTGTTTTGTTATGATATCCAACAACTGCGCCAAGTATGGTTCAACTGTGCCAAGTATGGTTTAAATCCGTCTATAACCTGATATAGCTGTCATATAAACCGATTTTGGGTCTTGACTTCTTGAGCCTCTAGAGGGCGCAATTCCTATCCCATTTGGTTGAAATTTTGCATGACGTATTTTATTCTTACATTCAACAACTGTGTCAAATAAGGTTCAAATCGGTTCATAACCTGATATAGCTGCCATATAAACCGATCTGCGATCTTGATTTCTTGAGCCTCTGGAGATCGCAATTATTATCCAATTTTCCTGAAATTTTGTACGACGGATCCTCTCGTTATTATGGTCTGAATCGGTCTATAGCCCGATACAGCTCCCATATAAATCGACCTCTCTATTTTACTTCTTTAGCCCCTAAAGGGCACAATTCTTATTCGAATTGGCTGACATTTTACACAGGTCTCCAATATATAATTCAAATGCGGTCCAAACCGGACCATATCTTGATATCGCTCTAATAGCAGAGCAAATCTTTTCTTATATTCTTTTTTTGCCTAAGAAGAGATGTCGGGAAAAGAACTCGACAAATGCGATACATGGTGGAGTGTATATAAGATTCGACCCGGCCGAACTTAGCACTTACTTGTTATTTCTAAGCTCCACGACAAAAAAATCTTTTTCATAATATTTTATGACCATTTGGCTAATGTAGCTGGATTTAATGATTTTCGCATAGAATAGAACCTGCTGTCAAAAAAAGTAGTATTGCTACAAAATTTTTTTTGTTATAAAAACCTTTAAATGCAACTGGACATTAAAACGGAATCCAGAAATCTTACTCCTAAAAATTTTACGAAATTTTTTCGTTTGATTTTTGGGATATAAAAAAATTTAGATTTTTGACAAGCCCATTTTCCCCCAAAACATGACGGGAAAATTTTTTGTAACTGGTCTCAGTCGTCTACTTTGCGTCAACCCAAATTTCATTACGATACCACTTTCCTAATTCGAGTTAGAATTTTTATTAAGGCAGCTCTATTCTCGGGTATCTTTCGTTGTTAATGCGAAATGCTGGGCACACGGAGCAGCAGCAAGATCCGTTGCCGTTGTCTAGCGTTCGAAACCATCAATACAACTTCCAAATGATATTTGCACTGTGTTGGCAATCAGTGTAAAATTTATGACCAAATGTCACTGCCGATGTGTCAGTTCCTGCAACCAATAGCTACCACAATTTTCAAAAAAAAACAAAAAAAAATAAAAACATTGTGGTATCTTTACCAATTTTACAGTAACAAGAATTTTTTAGATTTTGAAAAAATTTGGGGTGGGCCCCCCAAAATGAAATCCTGGCTACGTCCCTGGCTCTCATATATATGTATCGCCTGATTTGCACTTAAGTGACCGTAGTTGCTACAATTTTCAACCGATCTGCACAAAATTTGGCACTGACTGTTTTGTAACTGATCTAATTTAATTTAATTAAAATCGGTTCCGATTTAGATATAACTAACTGATCTTAACATATCTACAAGATTTAATTAAAATCGGTTCCGATTTAGATATAGCTCGCCCGATTTGCACTCAAATGGCCTTAGTATCTAAAATTTTCAACCGATCTACACAAAATTTGGCACGAACTGTTTTGCTACTGATCTTTCATCAAATCGGTTCAGAATAGGATATAGCTCCCATATATATGTATCGCCTGATTTGCACTTATATGGCCGTAGTAACAACAAATTTCGACCGATCTGCATAAAATTTGGTACGAATTGTTCGTTACTCATCTAAACATATATGCAAAACTTCATTATAATCGGCTAAGATTTGAATATATAGCTCCTATATATATTTCGCACGATTACCACTTATAAGGCCGCAATATATATAATTTCCAAATGATCTGTACAAAATCTGATCTTAACGAATCTGAAAGATTTCATCAAAATCGGTTCAGATTTGGATATAGCACCAGTGCAGATTTCGATATAGCTCCCTTATACATATATATTGCCCGAATTTTCATACCCTCTACCATAACTACTCGAAATATTCGTCTGAGACCCCATAAATTAAATATTTTGATCGTCGCGACATTTTATGTCCGTCCGTCCGCCTGTCTGTCGAAAGCACGCTAACTTCGGAAGGAGTAAAGCTAGCCGCTTGAAATTTTGCACAAATACTTCTTATTAGTGTAGGTCGGTTGGTATTGTAAATGGGCCATATCGGTCCATGTTTTGATATAGCTGCCATATAAACCGATCTTGGGTCTTGACTTCTTGAGCCTCTAGAGTGCGCAATTCATATCCGATTGGAATGAAATTTTGCACGACGTGTTCTGTTATGATATCCAACAACTGTACCAAGTATGGTTCAAATCGGTCCATAACCTGATATAGCTGTCATATAAACCGATCTTGTGTCTTGACTTCTTGAGCCTCTAGAGTGCGCAATTCTTATCCGATTGGAATGAAATTTTGCACGACGTGTTTTGTTATGATATCCAACAACTGTGCCAAGTATAGTTCATATCGGTCCATAACCTGAAATAGCTGACATATAAACCGATCTGGGATCTTGACTTCTTGAGCCTCTAGAGGTCGCAATTATTATCCGATTTGCCTGAAATTATGTACTACGGATCATCTCATGACCATCAACATACGTGTTTATTATGATCTGAATCGGTCTCTAGCCCGATACAGCTCCCATATAAATCGATCTCTCTATTTTACTTCTTGAGCCCCCAAAGGGCGCAATTCTTATTCGAATTGGCTGACATTTTACACAGGTCTCCAACATGTAATAATATAATAATAGCAGAGCAAATCATTTCTTTTATCCTTTTTTGCCTAAGAAAAGATGCCGGTAGAAGCACTCGGCAAATGCGATCAATGGTGGAGGGTATGTAAGATTCGGCCCGGCCGAACTTAGCACTCTTTTACTTGTTAATTGTAGGGTAGGTGTAGGGTATTTTAAAGTCGGCTCCGCCCGACTCTTACCTTTCCTTACTGGTTTTTATTGAGAACCTGAATTGTCATACAAAAAGGAGTATAACACCTTTTGCCACAATCTTTTTGTTTCTACCCCATGATACTTCTGGTTTTTTATACCCACCACCGAAGGATAGCGGTATATTCATTTTGTCATTCCGTTTGCAACACAACATAATATCCATTTCAGAACCTTTATCGTCGCAAAAATCTTAGACGATCTAGCCATGTTCGTTGGTGTGCCTGTTTAAATCACGCTACAGTCTTTAAAAATAAAGATATTGAGCTGAAACTTTGCATAGATTCTTTTTTTCATCCATAGGCAGGTTAAATTCAAAGACGGGCTATATCGGACTATATCTCGATATAGCCCCCATATAGACCGCTCCACCCATTTAATGTCTTAGACCCATAAAAGCCATATTTATTATTTTATTTTGCAGAAATTTGGGACAGTGAGTTACGTAGGCTGCTCGATAATTTTCTTCAATTTCGCCCAGATCGGTCAAGATTTGGATATAGCTGCCATATAGCCGATCTCTCGATTTGATTGCCGAAATTTGGGACAGTGAGTTGTTTTAGGCTTCTCAACATCTTTGTGCAATTTGGCCCAGATCGGCGAAGATTTGCATATAGCTGCCATATAGACCGATCTCTCGATTTAAGGTTTTGGTCCCATAAAAGGCGCATTTATTGTCCCATGTCTCCGAAATTTTGGACAGTGAGTTGTGTTAGGCCCCTCGCCATCTTTATGCAATTTAGCCCAGATCTGCACAGATATACAAATCTGTGCTGTGAGCTGCCATATAGACCGGTCTCTCGATCCGATGTCGCCGAAATTTGGGACAGTCAGTTGTGTTAGGTCCCTCGACATCTTTATGCAATTTAGATCAATTCAGATCGGGTCAGACTTGGATATAGCTGCCATATAGACCTATTTCCCGATTTAAATTCTTGGACCCATAAAAGACACATTTATTGTCCCATTTTGCTGAAATCTGGCACAGAGGGTTGTGGTAGGCCTTCGATATCCCTCTTCAATTTGGCCTAGATAGGTTCAACATTGGATATAGTTGCCATATAGACCGATCTCTTGATTTAAAGTCTTGGCCCCATAAAAGGTGCATTTATTATCCCATTTCGTTGAAATGTGACACAGTGACCTATGTTACGCTTTTCGACATCTTTGTTGTATATGGTTCAAATCGGTATATATTTGGATATAGCTACCAAAAAGACGAATATTTTGTTCTACAAAATTGAACAGTGACTTGTTCTTGTTCTTATCTGACCATATTTCGATATAGCTGCAATGGGGGCATAAATTTGGCATTTTTCACCGGATTATGACGAAAGGTGGTTTACGTATATACCCGAGGTGGTGGGTATCCAAAGTTCGGGTCGGCTGAACTTAACGTATTATACCCTCCACCATAAGATGGGGGGTATACTAATATCGTCATTCTGTTTGTAACTACTCGAAATATTCGTCTGAGACCCCATAAAGTATATATATTCTTGATCGTCGCGACATTTTATGTCGAACTAGCCATGTCCGTCCGTCTGTCCGTCCGTCCGTCCGTCCGTCCGTCTGTCTGTCGAAAGCACGCTAACTTCCGAAGGAGTAAAGCTAGCCGCTTGAAATTTTGCACAAATACTTCTTATTAGTGTAGGTCGGTTGGTATTGTAAATGGGCCATATCGGTCCATGTTTTGATATAGCTGCCATATAAACCGATCTTGGGTCTTGACTTCTTGAGCCTCTAGAGTGCGCAATTCTTATCCGATCAGAATGAAATTTTGCACAACGTGTTTTGTTATGGTATCCAACAACTGTGCCAAGTATGGTTCAAATCGGTCCATATCCTGATATAGCTGCCATATAAACCGATCTTGGGTCTTGACTTCTTGAACCTCTAGAGTGCGCAATTCTTATCCGATTGGAATGAAATTTCGCACGACGTGTTTTGTCATTATATCCAACGACTGTGCTAAGTATGGTTCAAATCGGTCCATAACCTGATCTAGCTGCCATATAAACCGATCTTGGGTCTTGACTTCTTGAGCATCTAGAGTGTGCAATTCTTGTCCGATTGGAATGAAATTTTGCACGACGTGTTTTGTTATAATATCCAACAACTGTGCTAAGTATGGTTTAAATCGGTCTATAAGCTGATATAGGTGTCATATAAACCGATTTTGGGTCTTGACTTCTTAAGCCTCTAGAGGGCGCAATTCTTATCCGATTTGAATGAATTTTGGCACGACGTGTTTTGTTATGATATCCAATAACTGTGCCAAGTATGGTTCAAATCGGTTCATAACCTAATATAGCTGTCATATAAACCGATCTGGGATCTTGACTTCTTGAGCCTCTAGAGGTCGCAATTATTATCCGATTTGACTGAAATTTTGTACGACGGATCCTCTCATGACTATCAACATACGTATTTATGATGGTCTGAATCTGTCTATAGCCCGATACAGCTCCCATATAAATCGATCTCTCTATTTTACTTCTTGAGCCTCCAAAGGGCGCAATTCTTATTCGATTTGGCTGACATTTTACACAGGTCTCCAACATATAATTTAGTTGTGGTCCAAACCGGACCATATCTTGATATCGCTCTAATAGCAGAGCAAATCTTTTCTTATATCTTGTTTCGCCTAAGAAGAGATGCCGGGAAAAGAACTCGACAAATGCGATCCATGGTGGAGGGTATATAAGATTCGGCCCGGCCGAACTTAGCACGCTTTTACTTGTTTTTACTTTTTTTTACTACTCTTTATCGTAGTCTTTAGTTAAGCAAATACGATGTAAATTCAAAACATTCCTTAAATGAACATGCATATTTACCTCTAATTACTATTACTTTTTTATACCCTCCACCATAAGATGGGGATATACTAATTTAGTCATTCTGTTTGTAACACCTCGAAATATGCGTCCCTTAAAGTTTATATATTCTTGATCGTCGTGACATTTTAAGTCGAACTAGCCATGTCCGTCCGTCCGTCGTTCGATGGATGTATGTTGGAATGGGGACGCGACAAGCACATGAATAAAAGGACCTAGTTAGTGCGAAACCAAAGGTGCACAGCTATGTTTCTGAGTTCAAATTAAATAAGGTAACATAAGTGTTTTATGATTATAAGCTTAAACCTCCCTGGGGTGGATGACGACATTTCCACCACAAATGATTGAGCACTACCATTTCAAACCATTAACCATTTCGTAGAAAATATTGTAAGTGAGTAAGGTACGACCAGATGTGCCAAATTGCTTCTGAAGCCAATAATGCTTTATACTGGATACTTTATACTAATAGCAACAAACAGTATGCAACTTTGAGCTCCGATCTGTATGGTGTTCGTTATCAAAAGATGCATATATGGTAGCTACCGGGCGCGTCCACAGTTAGTTGCAGAGTAGTTGCAACTGAAGTCGCGCGCAATTAGCGGTATCGTGAGGAGAGTCAAAGTGAGAGGCCGGGCGGCACCGACTCTTGCTTAAATATGGAGTGCCTATGAAGCTCGATATAGCAAGGCGAGTTATTGGAGCCTTTAAATATCCAATGGATATCCTGTTCGTGGCGCAATTGGTCCAATGGACCGGAACGAGCTTGCTCCCCCATAGGAGTTTGACGAGGATCGCTACCTCCACATGCAAATGTGGCTAAAACAAAAACAACTGAGAAATTCTGCAGCCAGTAGCAACACACGCGGCAAAGGATAGATTAAGTTAGCTTAAATTGTAAAGCCGCCCCATGTTACTATAGACATACACCTAAGCCAGTAACCGCCTTGTTGTGCGCTCTTGATGCTAAAAAGTGACCTCGAACAATTTAAAGCGAGCTAAGTTCGGCCCGGTCGAATCATGGGAATACACCACCATGGATTCTGCTAAAAACTTATACAAAAGAAATTTAGTTGAAGGTCATAATTTTATTCTAAAATACAAACTTCTGTCAAACCAACAATATTTTAAGCTTCTAGAAACTGCACAATGATGATCGATAGACCGCTTTACATGAGAGCAATATCAGGTTATAGACTGATTTGAACCGTATTTGGCACACTTATTGGAAGTCGTAACTGATCACCGTATGCAAATTTTCAGCCAAATCAGACAAAAATTGCGGCTTCTAAGAAGTCAAATCGGGAGATCGGTTTATATGGCACCGATTTGTACCGTACTTGTCACAGATGTTGGAAGCCAAACTAGAACAGTTCATGCAAAATTTCAACCAAATCGGAAAATTCCGGCTTTTAAGGGCTTAAGAATTCAAATCGGGAGGTCGGTTAATATGGAAGCTACGTTAGGTTATAGACAGACTCATTCTATACTCGGCACAGTTGTTGGAAGAACAGAACACTACTTGCAAAATTTCCGTCATATCGGACAAAAATTACGTCTTCCAGGGGCTCAAGAAGTAAAATCGGGAGTTCGGTTTATATGGGTGCTATATCTTAATCTGAGCCGATATGGCACATTTGCAATCCCCATCGACCTAGATCAATAAACAGTATCTGTGCACAATTTTAACCGGTTAGCTTTACCCGTTAGACCCCTATCGTTATTTCGACAGGCGGAAGGACGGACGGACATGGATTAGATTGAATCAGAACGTCGAGACGATCAAGAATATATATACTTTATGGGATTTTAGACGAATATTTCGAATTGTTACAAACGGAATGACTAGACTAGTATACCCCTACGCTATGGTGGAGGGTATGAAAAGAAAATCTAATTGAGAAATTCTGTGCTACTAACAAAATACCTGATTGATGTCATCCAGATAAACCTCCACCGAATCAAAAGAACTACAACCGCGGAAGGACGGACGGACATGGATTAGATTGAATCAGAACGTCGAGACGATCAAGAATATATATACTTTATGGGATTTTAGACGAATATTTCGAATTGTTACAAACGGAATGACTAGACTAGTATACCCCTACGCTATGGTGGAGGGTATGAAAAGAAAATCTAATTGAGAAATTCTGTGCTACTAACAAAATACCTGATTGATGTCATCCAGATAAACCTCCACCGAATCAAAAGATGGAGAAAATCAGCGAGGGGAAGATTCATATTGTCCGGAGCCCTAGACGACCCAGAACAAAGTTTCTGGACTGAACCATATCAACTACCAATTAACACCTTTCCTTAGAGTTGTCAACGTCGGTTGCAACAGTGATGAGACAGCGAGTCGGTGGAGCTACTTGGCATCACTCGGAGAGTGTCACCGACTCTCTCCACCAACACCCACGTCGGAGCTGTAACGGCTGATGAGGAAGGTAAAACAGACAGGAAATGAGGTACATATAGGGCGCGCGCGAAGTGAAGTCTAACATTAGTACCAACATTAATAGCAGAGTCTGGCAGAATTCTTGAATACGAACGACCTAAAAACATTTAATATTGGTCACACTGCCACAATTGTTAATAGATTAGGAAGGAGTTTTTAGATGCGATTATATATTCGGAATATATAATGGATGAGGTTAAGGATAAAAGGGTCTCCATAGAGCATACCGTCCTTGACCATCCTTGCATTAGGTTTAGATTAGCACGGCCAGTGCCAAATCCGATAAGCTTCAGTAATAAGTTGAAAACCAACTGGAGAAATTTCGGAAAGCTACTCAGAAGAAGGCTTGTGGAAGATAATTTAGATTGTCTAAGCATAGAAGACATTGACGACAATGTCAACAGGATTACGACTGAACTATTGTCTTCTTTCGAGGATAGTTGTCTACTTCGGAAAAGGAAATCAGCCCAAGAAAACCCCGAGATTACCGGGGGTAGTAACCTCGAAAAAGAAAATCTAAGTTAGGAATTTGGTGGTACCCACAAAATCCCTAATTGTTTTCCATACCACGCCCCTAAGTTGGTTCATGTCTGGTACTGTGTCCCCACCTAAGTACCGGTGTCTATTAGCCGCGGAGCCAAATCAGATAATCATTGCAGATTCGCAGGGCTCAAGATCCCAAATCGGCAGATCGGTTTATATGGGAGCTATATAAGATTACAGACCGATTTGAACCGTACTTGGTACGGTTGTTGGAAGTCGTAAAACTACAGCTAAAAGGGCTCAAGATCTCAAATCGGGAGATTCGTTTATATGGAAGGTATATCCAAATCTGAACCTATTTTGCCCATTTGCAGTCACCATTGACCAACATCAATAAGAAATATCTCTGAAAAATTGCAAGCGGATAATTTTATTCGTTTGAACGCTTTCGTGATTTTTACAAACGGATGGACGGCGGACTTGGCTAGATCAAGAATATTTGAACCTTATAGGGTCGCTAATCAATATTTCATGGTGTTACAAACGGAACACCATGGAACACTATGGTGGTAGGTATACAAAAAATTAGACCCCAACATCTTCTCAATTCCCAATGGAATAACCCATCAATATGAGCACATATTTTATGACGCACGGTGGGATAGAATCAGAAAAAAACAAGTAAAAGCGTGCTAAGTTCGGCCGGGCCGAATCTTAAATACCCTCCACCATAGATCGCATCTGAAGAGTTCTTTGCGCAGTATCCCTTTTTTGACAAACAAAGAATAATGAATATGGACGGAGGAGATGGAGCTATATCAAGTTATAGTCCGATTCGGGGCTCAAGAAGCAAAATCGGAAGATCGGTTTATATGGGAGCTGTATCAAGTTATAGATCGATTCAGACCATATTGCACACGTATGTTGAAGGCCATGGGAGATGCCTTTGTACAAATCTGTGCCAAATCGGATGAGAATTGCGCTCTCTAGAGGCTCAAGAAGTCAAGATCCCAGATCAGTTTATATGGCAGCTATATCAGGTTATGTACCTATTTGCGACATACTCATCACAGTTTTTGGAATCAAAACACCTTATGCAAAATTTTAGCCAAATCGGATGAAAATTGCGCCCCCTAGCGGCTCAATAAGTTAAGATCCAAGATCGGTTTATATGGCACCTATACCAGGTTATGGACCGATTTGGACCATACTTCGCACAAATGTTGGAAGTGATACCAAAACGTCACGTGCAAAATTACAGCCAAATCGGAAAAGAATTGCGCCTTCTAAAAGCTCAAGAAGTCAAGACCCAAGATCGGTTTATATGGCAGCTATATAAGGTTACGAACCGTTTTGAACCATACTTAGCACAGTTGCTGGAAGTGATATCAAACCACTACGTTCAAAATTTCAGTCAAATCGGATGAGAATTGCGCCCTCTAGAGGCTCAAGAAGTCAAGACCCAAGATCGGTTTATATGGCAGCTATATCAAAACATACCGATTTGGCCCATTTACAATTCCAACCGACCTACAACTAATAAGAAGTATTTGTGCAAAATTTTAAGCGACTAGCTCTACTCCTTCAAAAGTCGGCGTGCTTTCGACAGACAGACGGACGGACATGGCTATTTTGACTTAAAATGTCACGACGATCAAGAGTATGTATACCCTATGGGGTTTTAGACGCATATTTCGAGGTGTTACAAACAGAATGACGAAATCAGTATACACCCATCCTATGATGGAGGGTATAACTAGTAAAACATATGCCATTTGAGACTAAAGTTAAAGATTAAAGTTGAGGCGTGATTGAGATCATGTGCAAAATGTTCTAGACCTTAGGTGGTCCGGGCGCCTCTCGACAGGGCCATAACATTGGTAAAATGCAAATTTGCAAATTTGCCCATTAACATTCCACTAAGCAACGGGGGCAAACTTCTCACATATCAATGAGTGCCGTCCGATTCAAGTTTTGAGCTCAATGATGAGGGGCCTCCTTTTTAATGCCGAGTCCGAACGGAGTGCCGCAGTGCGACACCTCTTTGGGGAGAAGTTTTACATGGCATAGTACCTCACAAACGTTGCCATCATTAGGAGGGGAAAACCACCGTTGAAAGTTTTTATACCCACCACCGAAGGATGGGGGTATATTAATTTTGTCATTCCGTTTGCAACACATCGGAATATCCATTTCCGACCCTATAAAGTATATATATTCCTGATCAGCGTAAAGATCTGAGACGATCTAGCCATGTCCGTCCGTCTGTCCGTTTGTCTGTTGAAATCACGATACAGTCTTTTAAAATAGAGATATTTAGCTGAAACTTTGCACAGATTCTTATATATCATCAGATTCCGTAAGCAAGTTAAGTTCGAAGATTGGCTATATCGGACTATATCTTGATATAGCCCCCATATAGACCGATACGCCGATTTAGGGTGTTAGGCCCATAAAAGCCATATTTATTATCCGATTTTGCTGATATTTGGGACAGTGAGTTGTGTTAGGCCCTTCGATATTCTTCCTCATTTTGGCCCAGATCGAACCAGATTTGTATATAGCTGCCATATTGACAGATCCTCCGATTGAGGGTCTTAGGTCAATAAAAGCTACATTTAATATCCGATTTTGCTGAAATTTGGGACAGTGAGTTGTGTTAGGCCACTCGACATCCTTTTTCACTTTGGTCCAGATTTCGATATAGCTGCCATATAGACCGAGCTCTCGATTTGGGGCTTTTGGTCCATAAAAGGCGAAATTTGGGACAGTGAGTTAAGTTAATCCCCTTGACATACATCTGCAATATGGAACAGATCGGTTCAGATTTGAATATAGCTGCCATAAAGACCGATCTCTAGATTTAAGGTTTTTGGCCCATAAAAGGCGAATTTATTGTTCGATGTTGCCGAAATTGCGGACAGTCAGTTTTGTTGGGCTATTCGACAGTATTCTTCAATTTGGATTAGATCGGTCCATATTTAAATATGGCTGCCATATAGACCGAGCTCTCGATTTAAGTTTTTGGGCCCATAAAAGTCGCATTTATTGTCCGATTTCGCCGAAATTTGGGACAGTGAGTTGTGTTAGGCTCTTCGACATTTTTCTGCAACTTGGCCCAAAACGATCTAGATTTGGATATAACTGCCATATAGACCGATATCCCGAATTAAAGTCTTGGCCACATTAAAGGCACATTTATAATCCGATTTCTCTGAAATTTGTCACAGAGACTTATATTAGGCATTTTGACATCAGTGTCGTATATGGTTCAGATCGGTTTATTTTTAGATATAGCTACTAAAAAGATCAATATTTTGTTATACACAATTGAACAATGACTTCTATTTATTAGTATTTAGTCACCATATTTGCTGCTATGGGGCATAAGGAATGTATTTTTTACCGGATTTTGACGAATGGTGGTTTACATATGTACCTGAGGTGGTGGGCACCTCAGGTTCAACGTGATAGGCGCACATAGTAACCTCTGCACTACGGTGGCCTCTCACTCTACGGTGGTTTAACGTTGGTAACCTCGGCATTTTGAAAAATTGTTCGTTTCAAAAAGCTTTTTTTGCTGGATAGCGCTCAATCTCTAGAGATATAAAGGCTTTGACTTTTGACTTTTTATTTGACTTCCAATTTTTTTATTTGAAATTGTAATTGAGATTAGTTTCTTATTTTGCGATTTACAATGGCATTTGGATTGGTGACAAAATTTACAATGTGCTTGCAATAAAAAGTTTTCACATTCGATAATTCAGTTAAAAGTAATACAGCTTGGAAATCAAATGTATGAGAAAAGTGAATTTTTTGCACTGGATTTTTGCATTTTCATTGGTTAATCTTTGTTGAAAAAACGTGCTTCAATATATTAATTATACCTTACACCACCACTGTGGTAGGGTTTTGTAGATTTGTTCATTTGTTTGCAACGCTAAGAAGGAGAAGAGCTAGATCCATTGATAAGTATACCGATCGGCTTAGAATCACTTCCTGATTCGATATGTCCGTCTGTCCATGTATTCTTGTAATCAAGGTACGTACAAGGTACAATTTAGCATAAGTCTCTTTTTCGGTCCAGATTTAGATATACCTTCCATATATATCTTCCATCCGAGGTGTCCTTTTAAAGCTGTAGAAGCCGCAATTTTGGTCCGATCCTTACCATTTTAGCACAAAGTGTTTCTTTTGACGTCCTATTATGTGTGAAAAATTTCATAAAAATCGGTTTAGATTCAGATATAGCTCCCATATATATATTTCATCCGATATGCCCTTTTAAAGCTGTAGGAGCCACAGTTTTGGTTCGATCTCTACCAAATTTGGCACGAAGTGCTTTTTTGACGTCTAAGTAAATTGCAAATTTTACCCATAAACATTCCACTAAGGAACAGTGGCAAACCTCTTACATATCAATGAGTGCAGTCCGATTCAAATTTTAAGCTCAATGATAAGGGGCCTCCTTTTTATAGCCGAGTCCGAACGGCGTGTCGCACCTCTTTGGAGAAAAGTTTTACATGGCATAGTACCTCACAAATGTTGCCAGCATTAGGAGGGGAAAACCACCGCTGAAAATTTTTTCTGATGGTCTCGCCAGGATTCGAACCCAGGCGTTCAGCGTCATAGGTGGACATGCTAACCTCTGCGCTGCGGTGGCCTCCTAGAATTCCTTCCCGAATTCCTTCGCACGCGACCTCTTCCCAACGGCGTTCCACCATACCAGTGCTTCATAGGCCAGTACAGGTCTCACGATGGCCGTATACATCCAATTAATCATCTTGGGGGTCACCCTCTACTTCCTACCGAACATCCTCCTGCAGGAGTAAAAGCCGCACAGTGCCTTACGGCTTCTTTCCTCGGTGTTCCTCTTCCAGGACAGTTGGAATCGAGGACTATGCCTAAGTACTTTGCTAACTTCAACAGGAGTTTCTGTCGGCCTCGCTGATAGCCGACAGAAACTTGCCTCGGACGTCGTCCGCATAAGCGATATTCCTCGTGCAGTCAGCACCGAGATCCATCAAGATTCCATTAATCACGAGGTTCTACATTATCGGTGAGAACACTCCTCCTTGGGGCGTTCCTCTAGTCACCCTCCTTATGACCAAACAATCTACCAGCTTTGCATTAATAATCCTGCCATAAAACATATTATTTGTTCATTGGGAGATTAAGGACTGAATCCCCGTGCGGTCCAGTGCGGTGACTATCGCCCCAATCTCCACATTATTGAAAACCCTCTCAATATCTAAGAAGGCCGCCAAAGTGAGATTCAGATTTCGTGATCTGAGTCCGCTAACCTTGTTACCTCGTAACCACGGTTCTTGAACGAGGGCGCTCTCTCCCCATAGCTCTCAGCAGCTCATCCGTGGCTGCCTCCGAGTGGTGCTGGTTAATCTGCACTAGTTGGAGGCAGCATGTCCCCTAGTACACTGGGTGGCGTCGTCTTCGTCGGCGGGCAGGACCATTCTCACATGGTTAAAGCCGAACTTGACATGGTTTAATACGAACAAGGAAATAATAATTATTATTGCACGATGACTTCTCCTATAACCTCCAATATACGTGCCAAATATGGCCTGAATTCGTCTATAACCTGATATTGCTTCCATATAATCCGATCTCCCGTTTTCACTTCCCGAATCGGTCTATAACCTGATATGGCTCCAATTGCATAGCAGTTCTTATCTATTGTTTGTCTATAAAGAGATACTGGTCAAAGAACTTGACAAATGCGATCCATTGTGGAGGGTATAAAAGATTCGGCCAGGCCGAGCTTTACTTTTATAGTATCTCATGTCGTCTTCAGATGTATCGGCTGCAAAACGAGCAGCAAAAACTGTTCATTGGAGGTATTACCCTTAACGACCTTGGAGAATTTAGCGATGCAGCTATCTTGTCCTATCCCTCTGATATATTCTCTCTCTCTTACACTTACTTCGCCTTATCGAAAAACCTCCAACTTTCCATCCTGAGTACCTTTTGTTTAGTTGAGCTGGTCTTGTGCGCTCTACACATTATAAACATTTCTTCCATAAAGCTTCGCTCGGTCTCTCCGAAGCAAGACATAAAGTGTTTCCTTGCAATCGGTATAGGTCATCCAACTAATCGCTGAATCTGCATTTTCTACCTGACACACATCTTCAACATGTCCTCTTTATAAACAATACGGCAGGTAGTTTTCTAATGACATGTTATTTTCGTATGACATAGCCTAAAAATGTGAGCTAATTGTTTTTTTTTTTGCCATAAAAATTGTTAAAGTTGTGAGAAAGGTGGTTTAATAAATTAAATAAATTTGAAAAGTGATTTTCATATGCTAGTTTCATTTGTATCGCACGACATGTACTACTCTAAATGTCCTAATTTCGACATTTCATAAGATACCTTTATACCGTGTAATAGAGCCTAAAGTCCGCCTGGTAAACAATGGATAGGAATTGCTATGCTATTGGAGCCATATAAGGTTATGGACCGATTCGGGAAGTGCGAATGGAAATCGGTTTATTTGGGAGCTATATCAGATTATGGATGTTATAGGGTTGTGGGAGTCATTGTGCAAATTTTTAGCCAAATCGGATAATAATTTCGCCTTTTAGAGGCTTAAGAAGTCAAATAGGCGGACCGGTTTATATGGGAGCTATATCATGTTAAGGACCTACTTGAAACATACTTGGCACGGCTGTTGGAACACAAAGCAAAAGTTTAAGTGCAATATTTCAGCCAATTCTGATGGTAATTGCGCCTTCTACACAAGTAGAAAAATTACGGTACTTTGCCAATACCGCATGGTATTATTTTGCTCGCTTCATTGGCAAAGATTTTTAATAACATTATGTATCCATAATGAGATAGATTCCAGACAGTGTACCGTAAACAGCTGAATACAATTTTTTCACGCGAAGTGCACTATCTTTCAAGGAGTTTTGGTTGGTTGAAATCAGAGTTGCACTAATCACTAATTTTGAAAGATAGTGCACTCAATATTTTGTTGGTATGCAACTGCCACTACCTGTAAATGAATATATCTTGGTTTAAATTCAATACCAGACAAAGAAGGCTATTTAGAATTGACGGCGCCATATTTATATTCTTGTCATCGCGCCAGAAGAGTTGTTGAGATTTGTACTTAAAATATTGTCCAAGGACATTCTACATTGTGTGGAAAACGATGCTGTGTTGGTGTATTCTTTTGAAAACCACTTCTGCGAATCGATGGATATGGAATCAATTGCTGAATACAAATAATTGAGGTTGGTCGTGGTGTAACATTTCCTTTTATACTCTCCACCATAGAATGGGGGTATACTAATTTCGTCATTCTATTTGTAACTACTCGAAATATTCGTATGAGACCCCATCGAGTATATATATTCTTGATCGTCGTGACATTTTATGTCGATCTAGCCATGTCTGTCCGTCTGTCTGTCGAAAGCACTCTAACTTTCGAAGGAGTAAAGCTAGCCGCTTGAAATTTTGCACAAATACTTCTTATTAGTGTAGGTCGGTTGGGATTGTTAATGGGTCATATCGGTACATGTTTTGATATAGCTACCATATAAACCGATCTTGGGTCTTAACTTCTTGAGCCTCTAGAGTGCGCAATTCTTATCCGATTGGAATGAAATTTTGCACGACGTGTTTTGTTACGATATCCAACAACTGTGCCAAGAATGGTTCAAATCGGTTTATAACCTGATATAGCTGTCATATAAACATAGTTGGGGACTTGACTTCTTGAGCTTCTAGAGGGCGCAATTCCTATTTGATATGGCTAAAATTTTGCATGACGTATTTTATTCTTACTTCCAACAACTGTGTCAAATAAGGTTCAAATCGGTTTATAGCCTGATATAGCTGCCATATAAACCGATCTGGGATCTTGACTTCCTGAGCCTCTATAGGTCGAAATTACTATCCTATACGATCCTCTCATGACCATCAACATACGTGTTTATTATGGTCTGAATCGGTCTATAGTCTGATAGAGCTCCCATATAAATCGACCTCTCTATTTTACTTCTTGAGCCCACAAAGGGCTCAATTCTTCTTCGAATTGGCTGACATTTTACACAGGTCTCCAACATATAATTTAATTGTGGTCCAAAACCATATCTTGATATCGCTCTAATAGCAGAGCTAATCTTTTCTTATATCCTGTTTTGTCTAAAAAGAGATGCCGGGAAAAGAACTCGACAAATGCGATCCATGGATGGTATATAAGATTCGGCCCGGCCGAACTTAGCACGCTTTTACTTGTTGTAATTATTAACATAAATAATCGAAAAAATTATATACATAAAAGTATTTTCAATATTTTTTTTTTTTTTGGTTCATTAGGTGGAGTAATGAATAACTGTACCAAAACCATTAACGGTCTGGCGTTAAAACTATTAACAGATTGGTATTAAAACAAATACTAGTTCAGCAACAATGCTAAAACCAAACGGTATTAATCATTTTATGGCTCATCTATACCATCCGGTATTGTTTTTGTACCATACAGCGTTGCTTTACTATCAATATCGTATGGTACTGAAGTGAACACGTTTGGTATCAACTTTTCTCTGGGTGTAGAAGCTCAAGAAATCAAATGTGAAGATCGGTTTATATGGCACCTATATCAGGTTATAACCGATTTCAACCATACATGGCACAATATTTGGAAGTCATGCCAAAACGCGATATGCATAATTTCAGCAAAATCGGATTAGAATTGCACCCTCTTGAAGCTTAAGAAGTCTTATCGGGAGATCGGTTTATTTGGTATGTGTATCAAAACATGGACCGATTTGGCCCATTTAAATTTCAGGCGTCTAACTCTACTTCAAAATTTATCGTGCTTTCGACAGACGGATGGAAGGACGAAGGGACTGACGGACATGGCTAGATTGGCTTTAAATGATGTAATGATCAATAATATATATAAAGGGTAATTTTTTGGCTATTATCTTTTTGGCAACACTGGTTTAAACAGGTCACACACGTTTTGTGTTTTGTTTTGCTGTCAAACATCTTTAGTTTGGTCTATGATTTAGCCATGAATCATTAAAGCAAGAGAGTGACTTGCATGACATTTGGTTTCAACAAGACGGTGCCACATGCCCAACAGCACGCGTAACAACGGACTTATTGAGAGGCGAGTTCGATGTCAAATCAAATGTGTCAAATCGTTGCCTAGATCGTGCGATTTAATGTCTTTGGACTATTTTTGTGGGGCTATGTTAAAGCTCATATCTATACAGACAAACCCGCTTCAATTCATGCATTGGAAAACAGTATTCGTGAGATACCGGCCGAAATGTAGAAAAGAGTATGTCCAAGTTGGACTAAGTTTATGGACTATTTGAGACGCATTTGCAGGAAATAATCTTCAAACATTAAATAATATGGATTGTACTTCTGATTCAAATGAATATATCATTCATTTTTCTGAATTCTATGTGTTCTTTTTGAAAAACTTTCCTATAGCTCTTAAAAAATCACACTTTACTTTATTGGTGTCTTAGACGAATAATTCGAGATGATGCAAACGGAATGAAGAAATTAGTATACCTCCATTTTATGGTAGAGGGTATAGAAAGAAAACAGTTAAAGTATGAAAGCAACTTTTTCAATAACAACTGAACAATGTAAATAAATCAAAGTAATCCATTTTTTTTGGCTTCAAAACTTTGCAAATTTTAAATCTAAAGTCGGGTTTAGACTATCTAAGTGGCAAAGCCATTGCAGATTTTGTAAAAATCGAATTACAAATATCTTCGTAAATCGCAAAATACAAAGATTATCTCGAATAAAATTTCAACAAAAAAAAAAAAAAACAAGTAAAGGGCGTTAAGTTCGGCAGGGCCGAACTTTGGATACGCACCACCTAAGGTATATATGTAAACCACCTTTCGTCAAAATCCGGTGAAAAATACACACCTTATGCCCCATAGCAGCAAATATGAGGACCAAATACTAATAAGTCATTGTTCAAATGTGTATAACAATTGATCTTTTTAGAATCTATATCTTAAAATAAACTGATCTGAACCATATACGACACGGATGTCGTAAAGCTTAAGATAAGTCTCTGTGACAAATTTCAGAGAAATCGGATTATAAATGTGCCTTTTATGTGGCCAAGACTTTAATTCGAGATATCGGTCTATATGGCAGCTATTTAATAATTTAATTATATTTAATAATTTAATGTATTTAATAATTTAATTATATAATTTAATTGTGGTCCAAACCGGACCATATCTTTATATCGCTCTAATAGAAGAGAATTTTTTTCTTATATCCTTTTTTGCCTAAGAAGAGATGCCGGGAAAAGAACTAGACAAATGCGATCCATGGTGGAGGGTATATAAGATTCGGCCCGGCCGAACTTTTGTACTTGTTTCTTCTGTCAGCCAACACGCACAGGATGTCCCCTATGAATGCAGTGCATTGCGTTGTATGTCAAAGTGGGTGAAAAACATTAGCCGGAAGTCGGTTTCACATACGAACGGGTGAAATACGAATTCCCCCTATAATGCATTGTGCGGTCCGCTGGACAATTACAAATGGGTGTGAGTTCCTGGAATATCTAGTATCCCTGATACATCCTTACATCAGGAATAACAAGACGAATATCAGCCGAACACACACCATGAAAGTACCGATAGAACAGCGCCAAACAACCAATGCGATGATAATGAAGGGAGGCAATAGAGTTGGATACCCCACTGTCCACAATAAACGCCATTGCTCTTCACTATACACGGTCCAGTAGCTCCAGGAATGATTTTGAAGCTCAGCCCATACATGTGAGTTGCACTCCATTTTCGGTCTTATGAAAGTGGTGTAGATGTTAAGAAGATCAGATGGGGTGAAGTATTGGGTTGCCCAAAAAGTAATTGCTGATTTTTCATATAGTCGGCGTTGACAAATTTTAAGCATTAATCGAATTGGATCGTCATGTAACTGAGCGTGAGATAGGAGAGAAGTTAAATATACCAAAATCAACCGTTCATTATCACAAAAAAAGTCTTGGACTGGTGAAAAAGCTTGATATTTGGGTACCACATGTATTGAAAGAAATTCATTTAACAAACCGAATCAACGCTTGTGCACCTTATGCACCTATATGCACCTTAAACGCAATGAATTCGATCCGTTTTTAAAACGAATCATAACTGGAGATGAAAAATTGATTGTTTACAACAACCTTAGTCGAAAACGATCATGGTTCAAGCATGGTGCAACAGCTCAAACCACTTCAAAGGTTGATATCCACCAAAAGAAGGTTATGCTGTCTGTTTGGTGGGATTGGAAGGGTGTGGTATATTTTGAGCTGCTTCCAAGGAACCAAACGATTAATTTGGATGTTTACTGTCAACTATTGGACAAATTGAATACAGCCATCAAGGAGAAGCGACCAGAATTGGTCAATCGTAAAGGTGTCATATTCCACCAGGACAACGCTAGACCGCACACATCTTTGGTCACTCGCCAAAAACTGAGTGAGCTTGGCTGGGAACTTTTGATGTATCCACCATATAGCCCTGACCTTGCACCATCAGACTACCATTTATTTTGATCTTTGCAGAACTCCTTAAATGGTAAAACTTTCGGCAATAATGAGGCTATAAAATCACACTTGGTTCAGTTTTTTGCAGATAAAGGCCAGAAGTTCTATGAGCGTGGAATACTAAATTTGCCAGGAAGATGGCAAAAGGTTATCGAACAAAATGGTAATTATATATTTGATTAAAGTTCATTCTAAGTTTTATTAAAGATGCATTTACTTTCTTTTTGGGCAACCCAATACTTTATAGGGTCGAAAATAGATATTTCGATGTGTTGCAAACGGAATGACAAAATGAATATACCCCCATCCTTCGGTGGTGGGTATAAAAATTAATTTAGACTAGGGTCTAAAAAAATTGCGCATGATATCGACAGCACCTCTGTTCTTACCATTTCAAATTGTAAAGAGATATCTGTATCCATTCTCCAACGGCAATTTTGTTTCTAAATTTTTTTCGATTCTACCCACTGTGAGTTGAGTATTTTGACCTAGTTTTGGCTTGTGTATGTAGTATACAACCAAAACCAATAATAAGGAATTGGAACTAGGAAATCGTCCTTACGTCTGCAACTTGTTCCTAAGCACTCTGTATTTGGTAGCAAATGGTATGGTATGGTATTTCATATATTCTTAATATTTTTTACGCACCACAATAGGATGGGGGATATAGTAATCTAGTCATTCCGTTTTTAACTCATCGAAATATTGATCTAGGACCCCATTAAGTATATTTATTATTGATCGTTAAATATTCTAAGTCTATCTTACCATGTCCGTCCGTCCATCTGAGGAAGTCATTTAGCAGTCGAACGAGAGAAGATATTCGCTTGAAATTTTACTCACACATACCAACTTTGTGTTGGTATTGCAAATGGACCATATCATTTAAAACTTGGATATAGCTCCAAAATACCAACTTTGCGTTGGGATTGCAAATGGACCATATCATTTAAAACTTGGATGTAGCTCCCAAATATATTGGTTCTTTGATTTCCAACTCCATCTTGAGCCCCTATAAGCCGCAATTTTTATCCGATTGGTCTGAAATTTGGCATGTGAGCTTCTTTTACAACTTCCAACTTCGTGCCACGTATGTTCCGATGTATATCCTGATGTAGCACCCATAGGTTTATATGGGTGCTACATCAGGATATACATCGGAACATACGTGGCACGAAGTTGGAAGTTGTAAAAGAAGATCACATGCCAAATTTCAGCCCAATCGGATAAAAATTGCGGCTTATAGGGGCTCAAGATGGAAAGTTGGGGGATCGGTATATATAGGATCTAAATCGGGTTATGCACCGATTTTAACCATACTTTGCATATGACTAACAGAAGACTACATGCAAAATATCAGCCTAATCAGATAAAATTTTCAGCTTCCACGAACTCAAGAACTGAAATCAAAGAACCAATATATTTGGGAGCTACATCCAAGTTTTAAATTTCTCTATATACATCGGAACATAAGCGGCAACGTATCCAAATCCAACGATTTGACTTCCTGATCCCTTAGAAACCGCAATTGTTGACCAATTTGGCTGAAATTTTGTATGTAGTGTTTTATTTTTCCAACATCCGTTGGTAGTCTATAATCCGATATAGCTTCCGTATAAACCCATCATCCGATTTACCTTCTTTTGCTGCAAGGGGCTTCAAATTTTACGTAAAGTAATATCTTTCAATTAAATTCAGTTTGTAATATTTAAGCAGGCAGAATCCATGGTGATGGGTTTCCAATATTCAGCCCTGGTTGGTTTGTTGGTTTTTAGTCCGTTTTATGTATACCTTGATTGGCCAGATCCCCAATTTACCGAAAACACGTACACTACGGAAGTGATTATAAAAGTCCTTTCTTTCTTTTACCAAAATTCTCTGTAGGCCTTATGAAATACAGGCATTAAACGTACACTACATAAGTAGTTATAGGTCCTTTCTTTCTTAAATTTCTCTATAGTCAGCTACCAAAAATCATAAAATTGATTGCAGGTTAAATTTTTCTTTCTCAAAAAACTTCATAATCATTTGGGGTTTAAATTATTTTACCATACCACCTTATAATTCAAGTATTCGAAGCCTGCGACAAAAATTAAATTATTTTCCTTTTGTTGTTCCAAGTCTGTCAGACGCAGTGCAACAAAAATTTGCAATGAATTTTCAAAGGCATTTAGCCTTTGGCCATTGCTCTACTATACCAACAACAGAAATTTAAAATCCTCAATGGGGTTAGCTTGGCAAAACTCGTCCATATTCTGGCATGGTGGCTCTCTGTAGGTCCTGCAGCGAAATATAAATATTTACCCGACATGGTTACCATAATCGCTGGAGGAAAGTGGCAGCGGCAGCAATTGTTGCAAGGAGTCAGCACGCCAATACATGTTTCGTCGGTTACCAATGTACGCAGAGAGAAATACCATGGATGGAAGTAATTCACAGCAGTAGTTGGGCACTCCCAACGCCATACAGAGACAAACTCGGGCGTACAGTTAGTTGTAAATACCAATGAGAGAAATTTCGAAATGTTCCGAGGATCATTTTCCCAGGACATTTGCTTCCTTAACAAATTTGTAACATTATTACATTACTTAATTGTTCTAGAGTCTTTTGTCGTTTTTACGCTGCCTTGCCATCTTTTTTGTTGCCTGTGCAGCAGAAGGCAGTGATTCCCAAATGGTTAGTTCCAATATTCAGAAAACACAGAGAAATTGTGGTGATGACTAACATGCATTAATGAATGTTTGGGGATAAGAAAAATTGGACATAAATATGATGGAATGAAAAATGTTGAATAAATTAGTAATTTGCAATTGTTTCGAAGAAAGAATATGGCACTAATAGCTAGGGAAATTTCAAAGCCTCCTTTGTGGATTGTCGGCATATTAAAAAATAAACCATTTTAATATAGGCACATCCTTCTGCAAAGACAAGGAAGGAAATCTGGTAACAGGTACACATATGAGGTATGTACAGAATGTTTTGATAGTCTTAAATAAACACCAGCTGGCGCGCTCAGTATATGGGAAGAACATTTTTCCTAGCCATTCGTATGCGATAGTTGTGACAATGAGGATACCACAGAATTAAACCTTTATTAGGATATTGAATGTATACTGTCAAGTCAGAACGAGGTGTTTGCTGTTGTAGCAAATAAGAAAGCAGCAGGGGCCGAAAGGTTACCAACTGAACAATTGAAACAAGTAAAAGCGTGCTAAGTTCGGCCGGGCCGAATCTTATATACCCTCCACCATGGATCGCATTTGTCGAGTTCTTTTCCCGGCATCTCTTCTTAGGCAAAAAAGGATATAAGAAAAGATTTGCTCTGCTATTAGAGCGATATCAAGATATGGTCCGGTTTGGATCACAATTAAATTATATGTTGGAGACCTGTGTAAAATGTCAGCCAATTCGAATAAGAATTGCGCCCTTTGTGGGCTCAAGAAGTTAAATAGAGAGATCGATTTATATGGGAGCTGTATCGGCCTATATACCGATTCAGACCATAATAAACACGTATGTTAATGGTCATGAGAGAATCCGTCGTACAAAATTTCAGGCAAATCGGATAATAATTGGGACCTCTAGAGGCTCAAGAAGTCAAGATCTCAGATCGGTTTATATGGCAGCTATATCAGGTTATGAACCGATTTGAACCATACTTGGCACAGTTGTTGGATATAATAACGAAACACGTCGTGCAAAATTTCATTCCAATCGGATAAGAATTGCGCACTCTAGCGGCTCAAGAAGTCAAGACCCAAGATCGGTTTATATGACAGCTATATCAGGTTATGAACCGATTTGAACCATATTCAGCACAGTTGTTGGATATCATAAGAAAGCACGTCGTGCCAAAATTCATTCAAATTGGATAAGAATTGCGCCCTCTAGAGGCTCAAGAAGTCAAGACCCAAGATCGGTTTATATGGCAGCTATATCAGGTTATGGACCGATTTAAACCATACTTAGCACAGTTGTTGGATATAATAACGAAACACGTCGTGCAATATTTCATTCTGATCGGATAAGAATTGCGCACTCTAGAGGTTCAAGAAGTTAAAACCCAAGATCGGTTTATATGGCAGCTATATCAGGTTACAAACCGATTTGAACCATACTTTACACAGTTGTTGGATATCATAACAAAACACGTAGTGCGAAATTTCATCCCAATCGGATAAGAATTGCGCACTCTAGAGCCTCAAGAAGTCAAGACCCTAGATCGGTTTATATGGCAGCTATATCAAAACATGGACCAATATGGCCCATTTGCAATACCAATCGACCTACACTAATAAGAAGTATTTGTGCAAAATTTCAAGCGGCTAGCTTTACTCCTTCGGAAGTTAGCGTGCTTTCGACAGACAGACAGACGGACGGACATGGCTAGATCGACATAAAATTTCACGACGATGAAGAATATATATACTTTATGGGGTCTAAGACGAATATTTCGAGTAGTTACAATCAGAATGACGAAATTAGTATACCCCCCATCTTATAGTGGAGGGTATAAAAAGGAAGGATTAGCGCGCTAAACGTCTAGGCTAAGGACGCATACCCCCAAATGAGAGGTATTTGAGATTAGAAAACGATTTTTATTTCCTTTTTCAGGGCTTAGTGTTTGGCGGACAACCTTACTCCACAAAACAACCCTAATACGTGCATATTTACTGACCATTGCAATATGTATGTTAGTTAGTTAGTTAGTTAGTTAGTTAGTTAGTTAGTTAGTTAGTTAGTTAGTTAGTTAGTTAGTTAGTTAGTTAGTTAGTTAGTTAGTTAGTTAGTTAGTTAGTT